>NW_020884894.1:11659493-11671759 GCF_003945725.1 Corapipo altera | reverse complement strand
CACAAGGGAGACAAGAGCGGGCCCGAACCCCCCGCCCCGGCTCCGGGCGCCGCGTCCGCCCGTCACCCCGCGCGCTGAGTCACGGCCGGGGCGGCGCCTGCACCGGGCCGGCCCTGCCCCGCACACCCCCCGCCCCCGGCACGGCCGCCCGGGCGGGAGCCCCAGACCTGCGGCCGCGGAGGGACCGCACGTGCAGCGCCCTTCCACGGGCAGCCTGCAGCAGGAATTAGTGTCCAAAACTACCGCGGAAGGTAAGGGGGTGCTGTTAAATGCCAGGGATCAAAAGCTGCAACTCTGCTCCTTGTTCTTGTAGGAACTGACTTCCAAACCTCCACCACCGGCCCTTCCTCGCTTCCACGGGCAAAATGGTTCTGTTCTACACTCCCCTGCTAGCTTTATTTCCCCCACCTGGCAGAGAAGAAGCCACACGTTCTGCTCAGCAACTCTCTGGGCCTTCCATCCACAGGACCAAAGTGAACAGCCCTGCCACCACCTTCCCCAGCATCTGTGGGTACACTTCCCATATTGCACAGCTTCAATCTGACCAAGGCACCAAGCTGTCAGGATTGTTCTGTACATTGCTTACCAGTGCAGATGGCAGCAGAGCCAAGCACTTTGGCAAGGCTGAGTTCTCTTGGCAGCTGGCACTTTCCAACCCTGCACAAGCAACAGTGCATCTTCTCATCAGACGCAGAACGTGGAAACAAATGTTTTAAAGACTCATTAAGCAAAATTACGGAAGGCTAAAGGCATTGGGACGTGTCACATCCAACTGGAATTTATGCTTAGCCAAGCACGTAAAAACCCCAGAATTAGTAAGGTTGATTTTTACTACCTGCAAGAGACTGAAATATTGAGGAGAAAAAGCAGAAGCATGGATACCCCTTGCAGGATGACACAGCACAGCTCGGCATAACATGGAACCACTTGCATATGGCTTTGGCAAAGCATTTCAACATGACCCTAATTCTGTCCTGTAGCTAAGGAAATATATACAAAATTACCTTCACTTTCCCTATTTTAACTGTATCTCAAGCCAGTCCAACAGAAATTTCGGGGTTGTTACTATCTTAAGGGGCACAGAAGAAACATATTGCATGTCTTCCAAGCCCTGTACAAACAGATCAATTCTAGTAACAAACAAAGGCTACAGTTGCCCTCAAGTTCTCATACTCCCTCAAAAGAGAGGTTCTGTTCTCCGAGTTAAGACTCAAAATTATATTGCACCTACTCAGACTGTTTAAATTTCTCCCTGATCTTAATTCCCTGCTCAGGGATGCAGATCAGAGCATCTGAGTGGGCCCTGAATGGCTCAGCTCCTCCTCTGGCTTCCAAGATCTTCTGTATTCCTGAAGAAAAGTATTAAAAGTTTAAAATATGTCCCTAAAAGTAGGAGACAACTAAATAAAAATAAATTAAAAAACCACCAAACAAACAAACAAACAAAAACCCCAAAACATCCCAACCAATCAAACAAACAAACAAAACCCAAAAGCCAAACCAAACCCAAGACACAAGACAAACAGAATCTTAAACCATTTTGTTTAATGTTGTACAAAACAAAAAATTGGTGAGTATTACAATGGAAAGGGATTAAAACACTGGTATCACATTGCCATCTCTCTACCTAAACAGTTGAGATTCACTTCTCTGTTCATACCATAGAAACTTCAGTGGCCTCCAGGAACAGAATGACTTAAAAAAATCCTTGTGTCACACGTATTCTTCACTCTACATTTTAAAGCTGTGCTCACAGAGACGGCTTCTTCTATTGGAGTCTTCAGGTAAACAGGAGTTCAGTTGTAAATAAAGTTGAACCTAAAATTTAAAAGGATTATACCAAGTAAGGAATTTTCATTCTTTCTATTTAAGGGGAGTTTTGAATTATTATGCAAATGTTTTGTTTCTGCTCTGGATAAGCCTCCACCTGACAGGACAAAAGTGCATTTTTTAGTAAGACAGCTTTCCAGCATAGCATCCTTTTTAACAGCCAATCCTCCTCTAACACTGCACAACTGTCTCTTAGGGTTGCAGAAGAGCTAATTATTAACATTTTATCTCCTAAGACAGTTTCATAGATATGAAAATCCCAGTGAGAGTTACGTTCCTTCATCAGCAACCCCTTCGCAGCATTTCTGCTGTCAGGCAAACCTTACATATTCCAAAGGTAACATACAGACACACTCAACAGCAGAGAGAATTCTCAACTAAGTTCCACAAACAGCAGTGGAAACGACCATCCCTCTCAGCCCCCAGATGCTCAGCCTTTAGATGCCTCTCTCTGTTGCACTGCTACCCAACCAGCACCTGTCTGCAGAACAGCCAGTGTTCTGCTGGTACTCAGAAGCACCTGCTGTTTTCAGAGGGGGAAGCCAAAACTGGGGCTGGATAGACAAAAAAACCCAGCAGGAAACAAGCCTATTATGGGCAACACCTGTGCTGACATTCTGTTAGCAGACTTTCTTCATCAAAGGAGGAGGAGGACAGAGTTACTTTCCTGAAGAACAGCTGGCAGGCTGTGGGATGCTTGGCATGTCTGAACGACCACCCACAAAAATAAGAAACCAGTGAGCTCTGGAGACCTGAGGCACAAGCCATGTCCAGGTAAGAAAGCCAAAGAGTGTGTACCTTGGGAAGAGGAAGGAAAAAATACAACTGTCCCTACACATATTTGTGTCATAAAAATACTACATGTTATAAACTGTAGCAGGGAGTCTAAAAAACCCACCACATTTAATCAGCACAAAGCTGGGATAACATGCACACCTAACTCAGAGCCTCAAACTCCCATCTCGGCTTTTACTCTCACGCTGCCTCCAGTGCCTACAAGAAGCTGTTCCTCAGCCTGTGCACAGCTTCATCCTCACTATCTGTCACCTTTCCTTAGCTACAACTGCTGTGTAGGACCTTGGTGCCAGCCAGTTGTGGTCAGTGCCTCTAAACTGCCCATCACACCTTGTCTGAGGGAGATTCTTTGGGATAGCTACAACCTTTTCAAGTTGGTTTCTGTAGTGCCTCACCTTGCTCTGGTTTCCCACAGCAAACATATTCCCAAGAACCATCATACAAATACAATATACCTGCTCAAAAGTTGAGGAAGGCTGGAAATGATGGGTCCATATCCTGGTGCATTGTCATAGAGCTCAAACAAGGGTGCAGCGACCAGCTTGTAATTTTTGGGGACTGCAAACAAAGCTAAAAACAAATACAAGTTGATTAATAAGACAAAGCAGAACACATTCAGTCAGGGTATCATTGTCCCACACAGCCCTCAAAACAAGATCACTACACAGAGCACTCCAGCAGGTTTACTCCTTTTCTAATTAAATGTGGGGTTCATATGCTGAACAGGAGCAGGAATGACAATTTACTAGGAATTCATGTTCAAAGGATCATCTACCTTCAGAACCAATACCAGCATTTAATTTCATTAGTGATCAACTATAAACAACTGCAAGCATACAAACAGAAACTTGCTACATCTCCTTGTGGGAAATGCAAGCATTTAGACATTGTTATAAATACAACCCTTTGCTGCAAACAAATACCTACCCTTTTCTTGAAGCTGGACCAAAAAAAGCTTTTTGTGCTCTTTTGGCTTTGTAATATGAGCTGGGATATAGGGATACTAGAAAAAAAATGATAAAAATTAGTTGTACAGAGCTTTGAAAATATTGTGCAATCTAAAGTGCTACTTTATAAATTATCAAGCACTGTGCAAGCTTTCAATGTGTCATATATTTTTCTTTCATGGCATCGAATAAAAAAACCCAAAATTTTGTAAGAAAGTACTTAAGCAAAGAGTGCTGTTGCTGTCACAACTAGTGACAGGATCTAAATGGGCACCAATACTCACAAGCAGTTAAAACAACCCAGTAAGACAGAAATGCATAACAGCAAAATGAGCCTCTAGAAATAGGGTAGTGAGACTAATTTATTCACAGGGCATCTGTTCCATAAGCTGCTGCAAGAGTTTCCATTGTGGCTACAAAAGGAATTTCAGTGGTGCATCTGTCTCAGCACAGAACTGGAAGCTATTACATCCAGTGGTTTCTCATCCATCATGACATGTGTGAGGAGGGAAACAGAAGTTTCCAGAAAAAGAGGCTGCAGTTTCTCCCCAGTCACCGAAAGGAGATAAAACAGGTAAAACCCAGAAAAACTAACTGCTCATGCAGCAGGTACTCAAAAAGGCCAACCAGTGGGTTGAAGGCTTTGGAGGTACAATCAGTACTGAAGAAAGAAGACAGAAGCCCACAGGAGTACTCACCTGAGGAGGTTCAAAGTTGGGTCTCCACCAGTTGCCAATGCAGTCATCAATCACCCAGTCCTGCTGAACACCATCCTGGCGACCCAGTATCTACCAAAAATCCAGTAACAATCACAACTCTAACTATCCCAAGTCCATTTTTCTAGAAAACACGTACTGGAAGAACAAAAACTTGTTCTGATATAGTTTAGAACTGTTCTGAGATAGATTTCAATAGAATTGTAGAGTATTTTTGTATAAAGTGGAATTTTTTAGTAAAAGCCTCGTCTGGCAGGACAAGGCCACTTTAGAGAGCATTTCACATTCCATGCTGTATTCAGCTGGCCTGAGTCCTATCTGACCAGTGGGAAGAATGAAATACATTGTTACACTAGCTGGCAGCAGTAATTTAGGCTAATTGGAGGGCATGGAAAGTTACCAGTGCAAGGGGAGGACTATCTCAAAGGCAAGTCCTCACCAGCTGAGCTCCACAACATATTTTATTGCTCATCTGCACATTCACTTGCCTGAAGCCAGCCAGAAAGCAAAGCTGCAAATGAACACAGGACTTGAGCAGCACCAGGAGTCAGCCACGCTCAAGATGCAGACAAATGAAAACTTGACTGCTTATTTGTAACTACCTGAGAACATGACAAAAGCAACAAAATAACAGCAGCGGTAAGGAGACCACTCTAATGTTTTGGCTTAGTCTGGTAATTCTAAGATAATGTAACATTCTGCTATGGAAACATAACAACACAAAACAGACCTCTGTCATTAAGCGTTTGAGCCCTTCCACCTCATCTTCTCCTGGATTGAGTTCACCACCAGGCCTGTTAAAACAACAGTGATGAAAGCTGAAGCTACATTTTATTGCATTTACCAACTTCCACAGGTAAGTTCAGATGTGCTTCCAGGTAGGGAGTTATAAATTCTCTTATGGTCCTTAAGTCAGAAATTCCAAATCTAACTTTGATATTGAAGACAGCAGGATAACTTTCACCAAAACCATGACTGAAAGGGCTACTCGTGTCCCTTATAAAAATAACTATTATATAAAATACTTTCAATTCAGCAGGACAAAGCATAACAATACACATGATAAAGACTGGGACACTTAAAGGGTAAAGTTTTAACAATAATAACCAAAAGCTGAAGAAAATGTTGTAAATACTGCCTGTATTTATTGTTATCTCAAAATCAGCACACGCAGAAGCAAACAGAAAGCAGAAAATAAAACTCCTGTGAGGAACCACCCCACATTTGATGCACAATTAATGAAAAATCTAAAACCACATTTTCATCAATACAGCATTTCACAAGTCTGTCTGTGCACAAACACCCTTCAAATCCAGACGTGAAAAACTAATCTAGATATGAACTGAGACTTCACACATACAGGAAATTGAGAGCAAACAATACAAATGTTAAAAACAAGAGCAAGAACACGAGCAGGGTAACTTGAGACAAGTCAAGACCATCTGGTTTAAAATAGAAAACAAACACCAACCACCATCACCACGACCGCATCCAAACGTTAGAATTTCACTCTGGCACTGATAAATATGAGATGAACTGAAGTGATTTCCTCAAATTTAGATGCCTCCCTTTCTTGCTATCCCAGCTCACCCAGTAGTTTGTAACCAGGTATCATTCTGTATTTACAGGGGGTTAGTTCTTGAACTCCACTTGCCTGTTTTTGCAGGCATAACATAAGCTATGGAAGCATAACAGCTTTCACAATGCAAGTACAACACACCAGCTGCTGACAATGACTTTTAAACAAGATTTTACCATAGTGATGCACTGTAACTAAGATTGCCAGCTGGTTCCAAACTAAGTCACCCCCTCATGAGCAGTCAGACAAACACTTTAGATGAAAACCCCACCAATCAAAAAAAGACTTTCCAGACTAAGCTTTTGTAAGAAATGAATCCCATTCAAAACATCACCCAGCTGGCCACAGTTTAACCTCTAGCCCGCGTGTTTAGTGGTCTGTGACAATAAACTGAAGTTTAAAGTTTAAGAAACACTTACAGCTTGAAAAAAGTTGTCCCCAGCTGCAGCAACAGCACGTGGGGCAGCCTGTGCTCGTGCACAATCAGAACCCCCTCCACCGTCCTCCTCATGCCAATCTTGTCAAACTCCTCCCTCATGCGCTGGAACCGAGCGGCCACGGAACTGTCCTTCTCATACAGGGGCTCCTTGGTGCCAAAGGTGTAATTTGTCAGAGGATACCTGCAAGGGGGCAAAAATTGTAACTGCATAAAGAAACCGAACTTTAAATCCCTCTGACACAGCACCTCCCCTGAGGCAGACCCTTCTGTGCCTGGGGGGTAACTCAGAGTGCAGGGCTGAGATCCTTGCTGGTGGCTCACGGGGCCCTTGCCCCAGAGAGATCTGCTCGAGGAACACACGAGCACAGACAGTCCTGCTGAGCCACACACCAGCCTGCTGCTGGCTCAAAAGAAGGAAAGAAGCCCAGAAGGACCAAATGTTATTCAACAGCCACCCTCTTTGATCTCCATGCCACAGAGAAAAGGCAGCTGAAGCTCCAAGAGAAACTGGAAAAGAGACCGGAGGGAAAAGCTCTGCTGGGAAGGAAGGAAGGAAGCTGCACAGGACTGCAGTTGTTTTCTGCAGATGTAATGAAGGGCCTGAGAACTGAACTGTTAGAAGTGGTTTTGTTTTGAAGTGGGAAATCAGGCATCTGGATGACAGAAGAGGAGAAATGCTGAGTGTCTGAGTGCAGGGTTGAGAGCCTGGGGTAAGATAAAGAGTGTGAGCAGATCCCTCTGTTGAGCTGGTGCTGGGCCTCTGCACTCTTGGGACAGTGCAGTGAAAACTCAGTGATTTCTCCAAGTAAGAGGGACTGAAAACAGTCAGAAAAGAGAAGAAAGGTTAGGCAAGAAATGGCCTAGACTTTAAAAAAAAAAGATGCTGATAACACAGCTTCCAAATGAGTCATTTCTTCAGAAACTCTACAGAAATAGTCCCATCTCTGAAGCTCATATTTGAATTTTCAGAAGACTCTGAATAAATTCAGCTACACTAAAAAATAGAAGTGTTAGTGATGAATAGTTAAAATTGAATATTGACTGCTACAGTTAACATCTGCTAGTTTTTGCAACTTGACAAATGTACTTAGCAAAGAACACGTTCTACGTCCACCAGAACTTTCTGGAAGAAGCTAAAACATATGGCTTCTCAATAAAAAATACGTAAATACTTATTATCAAGTAGTTTGTATCTATGACAGAAGTAAAGTTTTCTCTGGTAGCAACTACTCTTAATTAAACCTCAACACCTGCACCAGACAACCCACAAACACCAGGCACATCCAGCTACATCCTCCTGACTGGGGTCACAGGGCCAGCCCGAGCCCCAGCGAGGCCAAGAAAGCCCGTTTCCCTCTCTGGCGCCTTTCCGGATAATCCGTGAGAGTGTCGGTGACGCTCAACGGGCCCAAACCCTCCCTGTGTTACTCGAGGCTCACACCTCCCGAGCCAGACGCTGTTTCTAAGCACTAAAGCGTTCACTCCCCCGAAGGAGCCCCCGGTACCCCCGGTACCCCCGGTACCGCTCAGCAGCCCCCGCGTGGGGGGAGCCCCAAAGGCACCCGGGCTGTGCCGCCACCCTGCCCTCGGCTCTGGGGGAGGCCGCGACCCTCCGGCCCTCGCAGGGCGGGCGCTGAGCACAAACCCCCCCGGGGCTGCTGAGGGAGCGGGCAGGACGGGGCAGGGGCGGGCAGGCCCGAGGCGGCGCTCACAGGTTGATGGTTCTCTCCAGCGTGAGCGGCTTCGTCTGCTGGATGTACTTGTTGCCGAACTGGTTGACCCCGCGGGGCCAGCCGGTCTGCGAGCGGTTGGGCGGCACCACGGACATGGCGGGAGGCGGCGGGAGCGACGGGTCAGCGCTGGGCGGTGGGAGCCGCGTCCGCCATTAACGCCCGCCTGGCCCCGAACGCCGCGCGCCGCCTGCCGGGACCGCGCCCCGCCCTCCCCTACTCGCCCATTGGCCGGCGACACCCCGCCCCGCCTCCCGAGCCATCCGATTGGCCGCCGGGGGCGCAGCGCGAGGGCCGCCGGGAGTTGCAGTCAGGCCGGGCGGCGTCATGGCCGCCAAGCGCCGCGGAGCGGGCGCGCCGCCGGGGGCGAAGCGCGGGAAGCGGGAGGCGCGCGCCGAGCTGTGCGCGGCCCTCGGGGACGCGGCGCTGCGGGAGCGCGCGGGGGCGGCCTGGGCCCGCGGGGAGCGGCTGCGGAACGGTACGGCACGGTATGGCCTGGTACGGCACGGTATGGCCTGGTACGGCACGGTATGGCCTGGTACGGCACGGTATGGCCTGGTACGGCACGGTATGGCCTGGTACGGCACGGTACGGCCTGGTATGGCCTGGTATGGCCTGGTACGGCACGGTATGGCCTGGTACGGCACGGTGTGGCCTGGTACGGCCCGGCGTGGCCTGGTACGGCACGGCGTGGCCTGGTACGGCACGGCGTGGCCTGGTACGGCCCGGCCGGGCCCGCGGGGAGCGGTGCGGCACGGTACGGCCCGGCCCGGCTCCCCGGCCCTCACCGGCGGCCTTTCCCTGGCAGAGGCGGCGGCGCTGGAGCCGGCCCCGTTCCGGCACGCCGTCATCCCCGGGTTCCTGGCGGGCGCGGCCTTCGCGGAGGCGCTGCGGGACGAGCTGCTGGGCCTCGGCTTCCACGGGCGGCACAACGACCTCCTCTCGCTGCGGCAGGTGGGCCCCGGGCCGGGCCGGGCCGTGCTGTGCTGTGCTGAGCCGCCCTAACCCCCGTCCCTTCTTCTCTTCCATGGGCCGCCGCAGTCCGAGGAGCTGGGGGCAAGCCCGGAGCCCCACATCGCCGCGCTGAGGTAAAGGATACACTGTGACCCGCAGCAACAGCACCTGTAACTCTTTAAATAGTTGGGAGACGATAAATTAGTTTATGGTGATATGGATGCTTTATAACACAGGAGGACATGTACCCTGTGCTTGTCTTCTCAGGAATGCTCTCTCTGAAGAATTCCGACCATGGCTTTCTGCTGTGACCCAGATAGAGCTGGAGCCAACTATTGACATCTCTTGTGCTAAATATGAGTATACTGGTCAGTATATAAGTGGTCCTTTCCCTAAAGCTTCTGTGCACATGTAGGAAGCAAAATGTCTATGGAATATCTAGTTTTATAACCCATCCCAACCCTTTTCTAGTTCCAGAGGGTCCCAGAAGCAGCAAATCAAAATCTCAGAAAACAAAGTACAAATGATGGAAAAACTATTGCTGTAGTTCTGATGCTGGTGGCTTTAACTGGGCCTGGTGTTGTTGCAAGTCCCCACCTTTTCAGAGATGTTCAGCCTGTGTTTATGTGGCTGCTTCCATGCAAAAGGGTGACATGTTCATCTTCCAAATGCTGCAGTTGAGTTTGTGAATTCTAATGGCAAAATGTCACTTGGTGACTCCAGGTTTCAGCTGTGCCTGTGCTTTCAGTCATGAAAAGTCACTGTAGGAAGGGGGAATTTTTTACTGCAATCAGTGTCTTTTTTGCACAATCAGTTGCTGGTCCAGCTTTTCTGTTCCCAGGATTCCCCCTCCCCTCTATTCCAGCACCAAACCTACTCCATTCAGAAGTCAGAGCTGGAATCATTGTTTAGGTTGGGGATCTCTGTCCCCTGTGCCCAGTGGCAGCCAGGAAGGGGTGGGTGATAAGGTTTGACTGCTTGTACCTTCAGAGGGGGCTCATCTGCCAGCTGCAGTGCAGTCCCACAGGAGGTAACCCTGCAGATCTCGGGATGGTGATGCAGTGAAAATGCAGTTCCTGGGAGGAACGTGTTTCTTCTTGTTGTGCCCTCGTGGGGCCCAAGCTGGGAAGCAGTGGTTGGAATGAATCACGTGTGTGCTGGAAAGATGCTGCAGCAGCAACAGGTGTGTGATTGCAGATGTGTTGCTGTGCCACGATGACGAGCTGGAAGGTCGGAGAATCGCCTTCATCCTGTACCTCGTCCCAGCCTGGGAGAGCAGTGACGGGGGAACCCTGGACCTGTTCAGCACAGACGGTGAGAGCTCGGCCTCAGGGGGGTGGAAAACACGGAGCTCACGTGCAGCTTGCTGCAGCTCTCCCCTCAAACAGTAGCAGGGAGATAAAGAGTGTCTCCTTTGTCCACAAAAGTGGATGTGTAGGTAAAATTCACACCTTTAGGGATGGGCTGTAGTGGGGTTTACAGACAATGAGCAACAGCAGACAAAGAAACAGCCTTTTATTCTGTTCTTTTGGAAGGGCTGAGAGTGATGGCAAGTTGGAAGCAATGCCAGTAACTGTGCTTGGAACTCCAGATTGATGGCAGTAATGTCCCTTTCCAGCAACAGAGCCACAGAATGGTTTGGGTTGGAAGGAATCTTAAAGATCATCTAGTTCCAGCCCCCTGCTGTGGACAGGTGCACCTTCCACTATCCCAGGTTGCTCCAAGCCCTGTGCAACCTGGCCTTGAACAGTTCCAGGGATGGGGCAGCCACAGCTTCTCTGGGCAACCTGTAAAGAATTTCTTCCTCACATCCAATCTAACCCTGCCCTCTGTCAGTTTGAAGCCATTACTCTTTGTCCTGTCACTCCATGCCCTTGTCCAAAGTCCCTTCCCAGCTCTTTTGCAGCCCCTTTAGGCACCAAAAGGGGCTCTAAGGTCTCCCTGGAGCCTTCTGTTCTCCAGGCTGAACAGCTCCAACTTTCTCTGCCTGTCTCCATAGCAGTGCACTGATTCCTCACCAAGCCTCTGCTCTGAGCTCCCTCCATCCCTTATACCCAGGTGTCCTACCAGTCACTGTCATGAAGTGAGAGAGAAATAGCAGTTTCTAGCAAGTTCCAGTTCAATATCTTAACCAGAGTATGTTTTCTTCCTCCTCAGAACACCTTCAGCCACAGCACATCACCAAGTCATTAGTACCTTCGTGGAACACGCTGGTTTTCTTTGAAGTGTCTCCAGTCTCTTTCCACCAGGCAAGGAGCTGTCTCTTGTTCATTTTTTGATTCTCATTGTTGTGGTTGTTCCCTCTGTGTGTTATTACAATCCTGATGGGGAGGGAGAAGAACTGTGGCTAGAGCAGATACTCACACTTAGTGCTGTGTGCCAAAGGCAGGGTTTCAGGGACTTTAAGGAGGACAAGAACTGACAAAGCCAACATTAAACTATCAGTCTAGCTTCATCAGCCTGGGAAAGGAAAACTTTTGTTTTGTGTTGCTATCCTGGCAAGCCCCTGCTGTGAATTTGGCTAGGGCTTGTTTTTGTTTGTTGGCTTGTTTTAAACTAGCTCACATTTTTCATGAGGGGCTCCTGAGCCCACCCCTTGCCAACAGGGGCATCATTTGTGCTTTCTCTTCACACTACTGTTACAGCACCTTAGAGTGTGAAATTGTTCCATTTAGCCCAAGCTCTGCACAATTTCATGAAATCAAGATTTAACAGTGACCATCACTGTGGGAAAACTAAGGGTTTCCAGAGGCCAGGGTAAATGCCAGGATAGAGGGTCTGCTCTTAGTCTGACAAATAAGCAAAGAACCTTCATGCTGGCTTGTATTACAGCATTTTTTAAAAAGTAAAGGACAAAAAAGCAGAGCAGTGTAGCCTGCCAAGGCCCACGGGTGCTCCGTGTTGTCTGACCTTCCAGACTGAGTGTGACAGCTGATTTTTGCAGTCCTTTATGGTCCTTCAACAGCATAAATGGTAGAAAAATGAAATGCAATTACTTTATAACAGAATGACAAAGCTCTCAGAGAGAGCTCTGCTGTGAGCTTGGAGTAAAATCTTAGACTGGAACTCTGGAAACACACAATGGACTTGAGCATCAAAGTTTGCTTTAGGCCTCTCTGATAATCCCACCTGGTCTAGCCCTGTCTGACTTTTCCTTGTATGCAAGTGGGCTCTCTGCAGTCAGGTCCATCTCCTGTTGTGAGTGTACAGGGTGCCTGTCACCCCTGGTCCCAGCAGTGCTGTCCCCCAGCAGTGCTGTCCCCCAGCAGTGCTGTC
>NW_020884894.1:11619389-11659483 GCF_003945725.1 Corapipo altera | reverse complement strand
TGTCCCCCAGCAGTGCTGTCCCCCAGCAGTGCTGTCCCCCAGCAGTGTTGTGCTCGGCTGTTGCAGGTGGCAGAGGTTGTGTCGCGGAAGTGCCGCCTGTCCGTGAGCGGCTGGTTCCACGGCCCGGCCGTGCCCAGACCCACACGCCACGCTGAAGCTCCCTTGCCCAGGAGCCCCCACATCCCCTATGATGTGAGTACACTCTGTTTATCTGCATTTCTCTCTCTTTTCTTGTTCCTGTAATACCTGTTACGGGAGGCAGTGATGCTCTGGGGATGCTTTAATCCTATCGCATTCTCCTTTTTGTTCTCTGTCCATAAATTTGTATCCAGTTTCTTTCCCGTGCATCTCTCTTGACTCTGGATGTTTTGCATACCTCCAGTAGTTCAGAGACTGCAGCAAATACTTGTGGTGCAATGAAATAAAGGAATGGAGTGTGTGTGAGGGAATGCAGCCCTGTGGGCAGCTCAGTGTGGGGAACTGAGGAATTTCACTTTTGCAAACTCAGCACTGCAATCCATTTCCCTTCCAGCATGAAATACTGTATGAGTGGATCAATCCAGTTTATTTGGACATGGACTCCCAAGCTCAAATCCAGGAGGAATTTGAGGAGCGATCAGAAATTCTCCTGAAAGACTTTCTTAAGGTGAGCCTGGTGGTTTGATTGGATCTGATCTGCCAGAACAGGGTGACAGGTACCACCTGGTATGCAGGCTGGGAAAGGGCTTGCTTGCACATCTGTTAACTAAAACACCTACTTTCATGCCCTAAAGGGGAATGGACCTCCAGAGGTCCTTTCCAACATCAACCACTCTGTGATTCTGTGGATGGATCCCCTCTGACTGCCTGTACACTGCTGTGTAGGGACTCACCAAAAATCAAACACTTCTATTCAACCTTATTTCCTGCAAGAAGCAAAGCAGAAGGCTGGAAACCCATGTCATCCTTCCTGCTTCCCAGCCTTTCCCCCAGCTCTTGCAGTCTAGCACTTGGGGAACTCCACATGTGTGTGAAACAAGTGACCCACGAGAGGTTTGTCTTGAAGGGCTTTGCCTCTCAGGGCTGACTGACCTGTGGCTTACAGGGCTTCATTGTATCTCATGAAGCTGCATTCTCACCCAGCAGACAACCCAGTAGCATCTGGTACCTCTTGGTCACTGACAAAGGACACGACACCCTCCCAGGCAGTGCCTCTAAATTCAGCAGTCTGGGGATCCTCAAACCAAGTTCAAGTGCCTTATCTGGAGGCACTGCTTCTGGCACACCTGGGAGCTGAATGTTAATGTCTCTGCACTATCTTTTTTTTGCCTAGAAAGAGAAATACCAGCTACTCTGTGAAGCGTTGGAGAACAAAGAGATCCAGTGGAGCAGTCGGGGGCCTGCCAATAAAAGGTGAGGAATGGCAGCACCCTGCAGCTGTTGGTGAGGCCAAGCAGGAGCTGCCATGAGGCTGCCCCAAGGATGTGGTCCTTGTTGGCTCTCCAGCAAGGAGACACACCTTCTGATACACCTGCTGTCTTTCAGGCTCTATGAGGCAGCAGAGGAGGTCAGCCTCCCTGACACCCTGAAGAAATTCCTGCAGCTCTTACGCTCCGAGGCCTTGTTTTTGCTGCTTTCCAACTTCACTGGCTTAAAGCTGCACTTCCTGGCTCCCTCTGATGAGGATGAAGATGCTGGGGAAGGACGAGCAGCAGACACTGCTCGGCACAGAAGTCCCAAACCTGAGCAGGAAGAAGCTGAACAACATGCTAATGGCAATCCCTGTGAGCCAGAGCAGCCTGACAGCTCTGGTGAAGCACAGGATGGTGAGACACAGAGCAGTAAGTAGAGCAGCAGCAGTGGGAAAGGGCTCAAGCACAATCCTGGTGCTGGCAGCAGAGTTCCCAGTGATTTCCATGGAACTTAGTGTTTCACCTTGTACTGCAGCCAGCACAAGGCACCAGCACAAATGTGGGACCTGAAGCACATCAGATTGGGTGTCCAAAATCAGCGACCATTGCAAAAGAATTTGGAGTAAATCCATGACTAACTTGAAGTTACCATTTTGAACAGACCAAAGTCTTAAGGTTGGGACTTTGGGGAGGGCTGTTAAATGCCTAGTAAGCTTTTGTCAGTTGTTATGTGGCTTCTACACACAAATATCCCTGCTTTTTATAAATCAGATTTTCACGCAAGATAACAAATCCAAAGGAAAAAGGTGAACACATCAGCATAATTTCAGAACTAGAAAACTGATATACCTCAAAGGTAGGATTTAACCTTTCAGAAAACACTGTCAGCTTTAATAACCATTTATTGTCAGCAGTGAGATACCACTGCTGTCAAGGATGAGATTAATTTTGGATGCATGGATTGGTGATGTTTATTTGAAACAGTGACTCTGAAGTTTAAGGGCAGAATTTTTGTAAATGCTCATCTTGCACTGAGCCAGGCAAATTAGTGGACACTGGAAAAAAAGATAGTAAAAAAAAATAGTCCTAATGAAAAATCCCATCAGAACACTTAGTAGGAACAAGGCTTTGTTTTCCTGGTTTCCACAGTCATGTGGCTCTTCTGTCTGCCCTGTTCCTACCGTGTGATTTTTAATTCATATATGAGGAGGGCATAGTTTGAGTCTACCTGGATTGAAAACTGAGCTAGACCCATGAGAAAAGAAAGGCTTCCCCAAATGCTGACATACCTCCTTGGATGGCACACACAGAGTGAGTTCAGAGCAATGTCCTTCTTCACTGGGGTTTCTGGTAGTTCCTGGGTACTTCCAGAGCAGAAAGGATGCTGGCTCTTGAGGTTTGGAGCTCTGCTGTAAATCCAAGGGAAACACAATAAAAAGGGAAGAGAACTGGTTAAACTAAAGCACAGCAGAGCTTGGAGCAAATGTTGGTCCCACTCCTACATGTTCAAAGTACACGACCTAGAGCCACCTCTAGGACAGATGTTAACACACCATCTGTGGGTTTACCTTTCCTTGGCTGGGGCCAGCAGGTGATTTCAGTGGTGTGACAGCCCCAGGCCTTGCTCCCCAGTGCTGCTGCCCAGCTTCCCTGCTTTCCCTGGCATGTCTGTGCCCTCTCCTAGGCTTGGGTGCCCCGGTGTGTGCGGGGGAGCTGCGGCGCTGGACCCACGGGCACTACACTCTGGTCCACGACACTCAAGCAACAGAGTTTGCTCTCGACCTGCTCTTCTTCTGTGGCTGTGAGGGTAAGTGGACAGGAGAAGTGTCACTCTCCTTTACAAGCTTTGCACGAAGGAGTTCCTTCTGACTTCTCAGCAGTGCTAAAACAACGAAAATTTCCCTGCTTTTTCCTACATGGAAGGTCTCTTTAAATTTTGCCCTAGTCCTCACTTCGGCATAAACCCTTGTTTCAGCAGTCTTTGTGTACAAAGATTTGGAGTCAGCTCTGGCCTTCCCTGCTGGAGCCAGGAGGTGGCGCCTGGGCAGAGGGAAAGGCTGAGTCTCCCAGCCCTTTCCTCTCCTGAGCAGCGGCTCTGGGCACGGTGGAGGGTCAGGTGGCCAGAACACCCGCTGAAAGTGTTCTGTTCCACCCCTTTTCTCACCAGAATTATCAACTGCACCTCCAGTTCACAAAGCCCAGGGTTTTCAACAGTTACTTTAGGCATGTCTGGGCATTTTAGATTGTTAGTTAGATAGTGATGAAAACAAAAATCTAAACACAAGCGTTTTAGACCAGCTGAACCCAGAACACAGAGCTGAAACCATCTGGCACATGCTGGTAATTATCCTGAAATCCTTTTGCTGTCTGCTAAGGCAGAACTGTTCTACATGTGAGGAGGTAAACTGGGGATTATCCTGTATCCAGTAACTGTGGGCAGTGGGGTGACAAAACAGCATCTCCAGGAGGGCTGTAAGAAACCTGGGCAGCACTGACCTTTCTAAGAGTCTTTCTTTTCTGTTTTAAGACTGGGATCCTGAATATGGTGGCTTTACCTCCTACATTGCTAAAGGTGAAGATGAAGAGGTAAGGACCTCAGTTACTAGCTGCAAATTAGATAAAATTGTTCAGGGTGGAGTGATACAATTACACTTTGTCGTACACTAACATCATCCTGAGGGTGCTCGGTATTGCTCTGGAGCCTTCCTGCCCCACTCCCTGCTCGTGCTTCAAGAGGCTGGTGTTCCCCTAAAGTGTGAGACCTGGGCCCTGACAGTGTCTCACAGCACCTGGGGCCATGTGGGAAGCCTGCCCTGGAGGGACACAAGGCTGTAGCAGAGATGACACTCTTCCAGGGGGTGCCATTCACTGGGGTCACACCCAGCATCAGTACTAATGACAGTGCTGAGCAGTCACACCAGTCCAGAACCCCTTACTCTATTGTAATGCTTCAGGTTAAGGGGTATTAAAGTGAAAATGGTGTCACAGTTCATTTTCTAACACCAGACTTTTGCTCTGACTAACTTTTGAAACTTCTGTTTCTTCTTCAGAATTCTGTCAAAGCCATTTTTATGACACTGGTTTCCTCCCTTCCTCTTGTGTCTTCCAGCTGTTGACAGTGAATCCAGAGGACAACTGCTTGGCCTTAGTTTACAGAGACAAAGAAACTATGAAGTTTGTGAAATACATCAACCATCGTAGCTTGGCACGCCTGAACAAGCATCCAAACAGAGCAGGATTTTGGGATTTTTCCTTTGTCTATTACGAGTGATGGTGCAGAGTGTGCCACTGTCACAGGAAATGGTGGTGGGTGGTGGGCAGGTTCCTGTCCAGGCATTCAGCTGGGACCTAAGTGCAGGCAAACGTTGCTGAAGCAGCTTCATCACGCTGCATACAGTGGGGTCCACGTGGCTTTTTTACCTGTACAAATGAAATTCAGTCTCCTCCCAAGTCCATTGCAACACATACCCTGAACTGCTTTTAATGCTGTGTGGAGAGGGTTGTCTCACAACCATCAGCTTTCCAGCTGTGCTCTCATGGGAGCAGCACAGTGGTGTCTCTGAGCTGTCAGGGTGAGAATTACAACTGTACATTGCCCCGAGCTGATGACTGTTTTTATTAAAAAAGAAAAAAAGGAAATGGGTCAGTTAAATGCTTCAAACACTGGTCGAGCAAGTTTTGTTACAAAATGCCCAAGACATTTTCTGGGGCTTAACTGGGTTCCCTGTTTGCAGAGGCAAAAATAAAGGAGCTGCCCTGGGAAATATGAGGTTTTTCCAGCTGCACAGCTTTGGGGAGTTGGGAAGGAAAACAGTGAGGCTATAAAGCTGCTGGCATGGGGAAGGCCCTGGCACTGCAACAAGGAGCAGGACTTTATTATGCTAAATGCTGTGCAGACAGACCCCTTTTTCCAAAGGATTTACAAGCTAAATAGCTGAGAGAAGAAACCTGCTCCTGTGCACTCTACTTGGTGGGTGTGCAGACAGGTCCTGGCTTCAGGTGTGAAAGGGTTGTGGCTCCAGCCTAGAGCAGGGGTGGTGGGCTGGCAGCAGGAATGTGGTAACTTACCTCTGCCTGGCTTGTCATCCACAGGTGGTAGGAAGGTCTCCAGCAGCATGGCCTCCTGTCCTGTTAGTGATGTCCTGGCATCTGCTGGGTTCTGATGGCTTCTGTCACTGGGGATCAGCTCAGGTCTTTCAAGGCAGCAGCCAGCCAGGTCCTGTGGTAAACAGTACAAGAAGGGCAGTGGTCTTGGTGCAGCACCTCCTCCCTGCACACACTCTCAGGCTCTGTGCCTGCCCCACGTCCACTGCAGCAGGACTGTGCCACACTCACCACGAGGTGCAGCAGAGCTGTGCTGATGCTTCCACAGCCAGCCAGAGTGCTCAACACCCTGCTGGAGGCTCAGCCCTGGCCTGCACCTGCTTGCCTGAAACTTCTCCTGGCACTGAGACACAGGTGTTCCTTCAGCTCACCTGAGCCAGACCGTGCAGGCCACAGGCTCGCAGTGAGCTGGGGAGAGTGTGCACCTCTCATTCCTCCTGCCTCTCCTGGGCTGGGAGAGGGGAGCTTTGGATTAAAGTCTGCTCCTTCTTCCAGGCTTCTTCCAGGCCTGTTGTTGAAGACCACCACAGTGGTGTAAGACCACAGCTGGCAGCAGAGGAGCAGTGAGCCCAAAGCAAGGCCAACTGTTGATGAGTACTTTGCACCCTTCGCCGAGCAGGTGAGGTGTCCTGTGGGCTTGTCTTCATGAAGATACAGGAGCAACAGCCTTCAGCTTCAATCCCAATACACAAGGGTCAAAAAAGGATTCCCTGAGGCAGTTGGCAGGAACTCCTGCCCTTGCTTCCAAAGGGAAAGGTGTTTCAGCCCCCACAGGTGCCAGAGCAAGGGGACAACACTGTCCTGCACTCCTGTTGTGCAGAACTCTATAGCTCCAGGGTCAGTTCCATCCCAGATTACAAGCAGTTGTTCAGTTCTAGCTACTCCCTCCTGCACTGCTGAACGGGAAGGACAGCTGGGAGGTGGTTGTGCTAAGCTGCACTTGCAAGATCTACACCATCTTCTTCACATTCTGTCTCCCTAAGATGGCTTCTCTGTGCACTACCAAGGCTTTCTTGCTTAGTTTCAATCTTCCTTTGCTACTTACTAAGACAAGGGGATGAAGCTAGAAACTAATCCTGAAGTAGGACAGGACTCTCTGAATTACTGGTTTCTGAGGCACTCTGCTGCCTGTTGGGGCAGCAGCTCTTCTTGGGGAGAAAGCAGTTCTCATTCTGAGCTGCTCCAGTTGAAAGAAACAAGTAATGGAAGCTTCAAAGAACAAAAACCCAAAATTATTTGTGTAGTTTTGAACCAAAGTGACAGATATCACAGTTATTGACAGCACAGTCTGCTGGGCAAAGTTGGGAGTAAATTAATTAACAAAATTAAGTTACTTCTTTGACCACATTTTGAGCCTATGAATGTGCCTGGCAGATCTTGGAACCGCCTCCCAGGAGACTGGGAGAAGCTGGGCTCTCTAGTTTGCTGCTTTTTAATAATAAATACTACACTAGAGGGCATAGCAGCCTCAGCTAGAGCGAGGCCCTATCTACCTGATCACACAAGGAACCACCTTTCTGCCTCCGGTGACTCAGACGGAGTAATTTAGGAAGCCAGATTTGCAGTTTGCTTTCAAAGATTTAAAAATGAACACGTCTCTGCTCTCCACCCTTCCTGTCCTAGGTCCCAAAAGCCAGAGGCTGGCACTGCACGTACAGAGGAAAGACTCCACACACTGACATTTCAAATGATGTCAGCTGTGGGGGGAAGAGGGGTCTTACTTTACACAGCACCAGTAATGGGAGCCATCTCTGCAGAGAGACAGGTACAAATCCATATTTACAATTAGGTGTAGCTGCTTGCAAAGTACTCCATCATTATGGAGAGCAACATGAAGATGAGACATGTACATACCCACAAAATTAATAAGCAGGACAATATAGAAAAATAGGCCCAAGAACCACAAGTGAACAGAGTAACAGAGGGGAAGCAACAGAGAACAGGAACTTCATACCAGGCAAGAAGCCACTGATGAGCTGGGCTGTACAAGGCCATGCATTTCCCACCAGCTGACTGCACCTCCCAGCCTGGCACTTGAGGCAGGGCACCAGCAGCTTGCAGTTGTTTAAGCTTTGAGCTGTTCATGTACTTCACAGCAAATATTTTGGGACTTGGTGGCCATCGGTTTGCCAAGTAGCTGAAAACAGGAAAAATTCAATATAGAGTGAGATAAGAGAGTTCAGCTGTAGAGCAGACTGAAGGAATTATTCCAGCATCCATAAACAGGCAGCAAAGCTCTGCCATTGGGTATTCAGTGAATTACTATGAAGATGAGCAGCAATGCACAGGGCTTGAAGAAACAGGGGCTGAAATCAGATAACCTGTCAGTTCCAACTGCTTTTTCACCTCCAAACTGGAACTTGAATTAGGACATGGAATCACTGCTATACAGATCCCTCTCCAGCAGGTGCTGATCCAGCACAGTACTGCTGCAGTGCATTGCCCAGGCAGGGAAGGGGCCATTATGAGGAAGGTTCCAGTCCAAACTGCCACATCCCAGCAGGGCAGGACAGTGGTCTAGACCCTATCCCCAGCACACATACCAAGGTGTGGTGCCATCTGAGCAGCCCTTACCCATGAATTCTTAGCAGCACACAGCTCTACTAGCACCATTTCAGAGCTTATTCTGTACTTGACCAGCAGCTCGACCTGCTGAGTGCAGTTCCCCTCCCATACCCAAAAATGGTCGTTGGTCCTGGGCTAAACTCTACCAGTGGGGTCTGTTTGCCACTGGACTCCTGGGGCAGGCTCAGTTTATGCCCAGCTTGCTACTGCACACCAGCTTTGTTCAACAGGCAACTGCAAGCCTGGTATCACCTCAGCTCACAGGATGTGCATTTTTCATTTGGCAGACAGAAGGTGGCTTTACAGGAAAATAAAGTACAAATTTGTTGTCAGAAACTTAGATGGGGGAAATCAGTGTTATCAGAGGACTGGACAGCGAGCAAAGGACTGACCTTGCCAGGAGCAAAACAGAGCTGGGACTGGCAGTGCCTGGTGCGAAGTCCTGAAAATCAGGCTGATGGGAAAGCTGCTTTCTGATCACAGCCGCTCTCTTATCATTAAATGGAGTACATAAATATAAGCAAGCAAGCATTAGGATTTTGAACATTAAGAACAGGAGGTTGAAACAGTGGGAACAGGTACAGCAGGTGGCAGAAAGCCCAGCACTTATGCCAGGAGACTGTTCCATAATCAAGTCTGAGCTCACCTGCTTAGAACAGCATGGGTGGCTCACCACCCTTTTACCAAGGAGCTGGATTTGACTAACAGCAGGCTCTTAAAAGGATTCAAATGAGCTCCTGCTGCGGATTTGAAGTGACAGAGGTCTGTACTTCCACAGCACAGTTCTCTGTATGGAAGGGACTGAATCAGTGGCAAGGGGCAGTTTTGGGGATTAAAACACATTGTAAGAATTACATTCCCTGTTCACCTGGTCACGTGCTCACCAACTGCTCTCTAACAAACGGCAGCTTGGTGGTTTTAATTCAGTAGTGGCTCGTAAGAGACAGACCAGTTACAGGACACAAATCCTCCTGACAGCCCCAAGAAGTGACCCAAGAACTCCATTTCACGAGGATGGGCCGACTCCTCCCCACCTGTGTCACAACCCCCGACCTGCACAGCAGCAGGTGTGATGCACGGCACAGAACGAGGAGCACCAGGGCTCAACCTCCACCCTGGGCAGGATATTTTTAGCTTCTGAAAGAAATCTGCTTTGGCAAAGATTCAAAAATACCTTCAGATCTAAGATAGAGAGCCTTACTGCAATATTGTAATCCAATTCAAAGAGATTCCGCAATTAAACAGGTTTGAGCCAGGAACCAAATGAGTTTTCACTACCT
Source organism: Corapipo altera (assembly GCF_003945725.1). Taxonomy (NCBI): domain Eukaryota; kingdom Metazoa; phylum Chordata; class Aves; order Passeriformes; family Pipridae; genus Corapipo; species Corapipo altera. The sequence continues at coordinate 11,650,143 of NW_020884894.1, read as the reverse complement.
TCTTCTTTTGATCCCATTAGGTACTGCCAGCTCTTCATGAGTATGCACCAAGCTTGGGTGTGTAGTTTGTTTCTGTTGTTCCTGAAATGCACCCTTGCCCACCTCAGGAGCTGCAGTTTTTCCAGCTGTACCACAGAACCAGTAGCTGGAAGCAAAACTTCCTGCAATCCAGGCGTGGGGAAGTGTTGGATATGAAACACAGCACTTCCTACCTGCACACATCATGGAACTGGATGGCTGTCAAAGGTCTGGCTTAAAAGCCAGCAAGGAGATGTTATCCCTCTGGTGCTTCTAGTGCACTGCACTGCAGTTTCCCTGAAGAGCCACACATCCCTGCAGTGAAACCCGGGATTCTCCAGCACGGGGAGTTCAAGTGCACAGAGACCATGCAGCAAAAGCCAGAGAAGTGGTTTGGGTTGGATTTTTCAACAAATAAACTTAACACTACACATCTCCCCAGCTAAATCAAAACAAAAGCACTCAAGTCAGTCTATGCTTTAATGGAAAAGGTCAATGCCTTAACTACAAAATATATTTAAATACATAAATAAGTTACTGTAAGAAAAATAACTGCTTGAACATTATACCTCTGTCTTGCATAAACACCACATCTGCACTTAAGCTCTGATGCTCTCTCCATGAAGCTTTGGCCCACATATTTTCCAGCTGACAGCTTAACTACAATGCTACCTTTGGAATTCCTTCCCCCTACAGTGGAGTAGGAGACTGAATGAACTGCTTGTCACCCATTATCTGCCTCTGTGCCACTGCTGCTCCCTCCTTAGGAAGAGGCTGTTCCCACACGCATTATCCTGAACAGGGTGTTGAAGTTGTTGCTTCTTATTGCATCCCGACAAGCACTTATCACCTGTGTTTTGGGTTTGCCAACTGCAAAGAGACAAAAAGGAAAGAAAAGAAAAAATCACTTCAGTTACTGAGTAGGAAACTGGTAAAAATGCTTATTCGATCCAGTCTTGAAATTTAAGAGTTTCTTCCAGATATTTTTTAAACACATGGTGAAACACCTCCTTTTTTCTAATATATAAATAAAAACCTTTCTTTAAAGAAGAATCATCTGTAGTTCTGTTTTAGGAGAGCTTAAAGGACTCACTGGAAGGGGAATGCTATGGACAAAAAAGTACCTCCTTCCCAAAAGACCTACAGGACTGATAATACAGATAAAACAGCCCTGCTTAAGTTGGTAGTTGCCTTTTTTTTAAAGCAGAATTATAAACTAAGAACTGAAATATTGCTTTTAGAATTATGTTCAACAGAACTAGGAATTTCTGTATCATTCAGGAAGCTGGAAACTACTTTAAACTGTTCCTTCTAAAACTGTGTTCCCAGGTTATACTGAACGCTCACAGTTGACTGGCACAGGCAATTGGCTAAGACTGAAAAAAGGAAGATTATTTCTACTAATTGAGTTTCAGGCCAAAAAGCCTGAGGTCACTTTAACTAACCCAGGGGGCCTCTGGGACACATCCCATCTGCCTCATCAGGGCCTGAGACTCCCTGATCCCTCCAAAATCCCAGACTCACCCCGGAGCCGCCCAGCCCTCTGGATCGCCTGGTTCACAGCCTTCAGATTGTTCAACAGCTCCGTGTGGTTGTTGCAACGAATTTTGTACTGATTTATTAAGTCTCTGTTCAGATCATACAGCTCAATGTACCGTGTCTTCATGTTTTTCCTGGGGGAACAATCAGTCCAGTTATTTGCATGTCTGGGGACAAGAAAGTCGCTCCTGGTTTGTCAATGTAAAGGTGCAGCAATACGTGGCTGTGATGGCTACCACAGTCTGCCAGCTGTGAGACAACAGATTTGTCAAACCATGTCGGTTATACTCATCATTTTACTTCTAAAAAAAAGTGCTCTATTGCAGTTATTTTACCCAGCAAGCCAAAGTGGAGATGCCACTTTCCCCAGTGAAAGTACCACTGCACTGCAGTAGCTCAGACACTGCTGCTCTTCACAGTAAAGCTCAGACACCAGCAGAACACAGCAAACTGGAGTGAAAAGACACCTTTCTGTTGTTCTAGAAAGTTCACACACCACAGACAGCTTTTCCTGCCTTCTTCCCTTCATGTATCTTTTCTAACACATCTCACCATCTTGAAGTAGCTTCACCTCACCTGCTCTACACTAAGCCCTACCCTTGCCCTCTCACTTTGCCCTGACTGGTTTTCCACCCAAAGAACGAGACAAGGTTCAAAGGCAGATCATGGTGGGACCAGCAAAGGTAAAATTCTACATCAAAAGCTGTAACTAGGCAACTCCTGTATCACACCAATAGTTTTTTGTGCTCTTTTCTGCCTGAAAAGCAAAGACTGGCTGTTCTAAACCCAAAGCACACGAGCTAGGCAGCAGTGGCTCACATGTCTCCCAGGAGCCGGGCATCCTCCGCCTGGACCAGCATGCTGCGGATGAGGTTGGAGTGTTCAGCCATGTCAGCAGTGAGCCTCTGATTCACAGCGTGGTGTTCATCCACCTGTCCAAGGCAAGTAGCTCCTGAGCAAGGGTCCTGGGCACCCAGGCTAAACCCTGTGTGCTACTGGCCCAGTGAAACAGGAAATAACATCACAACTTAACCTACCTGTATCTCTGAGACCATTCTCCTTCCCCTCACCCCAGCTGCCAGAGCAGCACCTTGGCCCCTGGAAGGGGGTGAGCAGCCTGAGATACACATTTCACGCCCTGACCCAAACTCCCAGACAACACATTTACATTATCCTAAACAACAGACAGCTGGGGCCCACGGGCCTGTTCCACAGAACAAAGAACAGACACAAAGTCGAGGGTGTCCCATGGAATATACAGCAAGCCACCGCTGGGCTGGTTTCCACAAAGAAGATAAAGCAGTTTAGAGATCCTCTCATAAAATGCTCCCAGTCACTGCTCATCTGCCAGCTTAGAAATGCCCAGTGCCTCCTCACCTTCACCAGCACCTTCCGCAGCTCCTCAAAGTACGCGGGAAAATCTGCTTCCACCTGCAGATCCTCAATGGCCAGGAAGGAGGCCAGGGACTGCACAATGTCCCCAGCCAGATCAATGTCATCTGTGTTGATGGAAATCTGGCAGAAAGGAGAGAAAGCACTTCAGAACTCCTCCATGCCAGAACATCTGCCAGCATCTCAAAGCAGGTCCTTTACCAAGAGGCAAAACTGTTGCAGGGGCAAGGTCTACAGCTTTCAGGAGGCAGGAGACACTGATCTCAAAGGGGCTTTTATTCAGGCTTGGGATAGAGAGGCATCTGTGTGCACAAAGGACCAGTGCAGAAGTTACAGGCAACCTTTGTGCCTCACATTATGGCTCCCTGAAACCAGGCTGTGAGGAAACAAATACCCTCCTTCCTACAGATCTGCAGACTAAGGAGTTTACTTCACTAACAAGCCCTGGGATTTTACCCACTAACAATAAACAGACCCAAAAGTTTCCAAAAGCATCCCTATAACATGAGTACTTTCTCTGCCTGTTCAGTTGTCCCTCACTCTTAAGTTTCACTGGATTATAATTAGGAGGGAGTTTCCCCTTGCCCATGAAGGTACTCACCTCTCCACCAGGCTTGATTTTGATGCAAAGCTGACCAGCATTACGAAGGGAGGTGAAGCAAACCTGAAAGGGAGCACTCTGAAACTCTGCATCCTCTGGCAGCAAGAAGCTCTGATTCAGCCACATAACGATCTTGCAAAAATAAAATTAAGAGCATCAGCCATCCCCTGTGTGTAAAGCCTGGGGAACCTCACAATGTCCCTGCACGTGATGTGCACCAGGACACCCTGGAACATTGATTTACTAAATTTCATCCCCTAACCCCATGCCATGAACTTTTCAGAATGAGGAGAGTTGAATCCTTGCACCAAAGCTGAATATTTCTAAAAGAATCAAATCCAACAACCAGAGACCACAGCCTAAGGTTAAAACATAAGCCCAGGTCTGGGCTTCCCAGAGAAAGCTGGGAAGCAAGGCTTGGTTCTACTGCAAGTTAAAACTTTGTTTCATCTTGGTTTTTGTCCTGGCCATTTAATGCAGTAAAGGTCATGGAAATATGGCAGAGTCCTACAGTGAGGAAAATGACCAGCTCTAATTACTGCCATCCTATAATTCAGATCTTCTGGAACCAAAGCTACAACACTGCTGCTTATCTGTTTCCAAAGTGAGCCATTACCTGGGCACTCTGCTGCCTTTTTCCTGTTCCCTGCTCATTTACAAATTCAACACTCACTACCAGGCTCCTGCCCTTGGCATTCCATCAGCCAGCACACAGCAAACAAGATAATGTCTTAAACACCTCGTGATCTGAGGCCTTTAGTTCCTGCAGAAATTCCTGATGCTGGGAATGCCTCAACAGAGGCATCTCTTAGAGACAGAAAAAAAGCTGCAATACACAGGCTGTTCATGGAATAACCTTTCCTTTGCTATTGGAAATGTCAAGCTGATTGCAAACCCTCCACCTGTGAAGGACTGCAAAACAGGAATCAGGGCAGAAACTCACCCTCTGTGGCCTCTCATTCGTGGTACAGTTCACAAAGCTCAGGGGCTCTGTGGCTGAGTCTGGGCTGCTCAGTGCATACATGGAGAAGCGGGGCAGCTGTCTGGTCAGCTCAAACACGTGGAACTGGGTGCTGGCAGCAAGCCAAAGGGAAAACAGAGACACTTACTAACACAGCAGGGATTCACCTATTGCAACGGTTCCTGGTTCCTTTTTAACTGGGTACTGGTATCAGCAGCCTCCAGTTCCATAATCAGCTGCTTACTGCTTCCCAGGAAGAAAGACCAGAACTTGGAGATTCCAGGCTTATCACAGGTTGTAAGACTCCTCCCCACTGCTGACATTTTTAATAATCCTTCCACTGAAACATACTCTCTAGGCTAATGCATTTACAATTTTACTATGTGATTGGGTATTTCCTTTCCAAGTTCACTAAGTCTTATTAAAAGCAAAATAAAGACAAATAGAGAAAACAAAAAGGGAATTCAGTCCCACACATTCTTTCTGCAGTAGATGGCTCGCTCTCAAAATACACCTCCCCACCCAGAGATTTGAGGGCAATCAGACTTTATCTGGTGAAGAGCTCAGCATCACAGGTGCAACAGTGTTTTTAAGAAAGCGTTCCAGCTCTCCTTCCAGTAATAGAACTAACGGTGCACTTCACAGGGGACAAGCCTGAAGCCACGTCACTGCTGTGTCCTGGTCCCACAGTGAGCCCTGGAGAGCAGCAGGGATCCCAACTCACCTGTGCCTGTAGCCCACAAAGGCTTTGATGTGCAAATCCACGGGGACATCTTTGGGTGGAGTAAGGGGAACACGAACACAGCTCGAGAGGTTCTGCACGCTGGGGTGCACCACATGGCTCTCTCCTTCAAATATGCCCTCAGCAAAGATCAGCACAGCACGGATGATTGTGTCTTAGCAACAAGGAAGAAAAAGCGGTTCCTAAATTAAAAGTTGTCCTCTGGCAACAAACTCACCACTGTTTTCAGAATTAAGCATGATAAACTCTTTATACCCCCTCCTCTGAATTGTGAAAATGTGCCAGGGGACCAGGACCACCACATCTGGGCCTGACTGCATGGCTGGTGTTAGGTGAATTTGCTATCTTGGGGTAGTTCCAGTCTGCATATAAAGCCAGCTGAAGTCCAGTTGCATTCACACAACACTCTCACTAATGCAGCTGCAGGTTAATGTTTACAGTCAACACAAGGAGTGCTGCAGGGATCATCAACACTGGTTTCATCCAAGTTAAATGTTAATTGCCTTGGAATATAACAGATAACAAGAAGAAAATTCCATCAAACTCCTTTCCCCTGAGACCCAACAAAGGAACACAGCTTGATTCAAAACTCTGTGCAAGGAAAGAAACCACAAAAGGGACATTATAGACAACAAAGGGGAGACATGCAAACCATAAGCTAAATATAACTAAAAATTTGCATGAATTTACATTAAATGAATGTCAAAGGTTGCAGGTTACCACTCACCATTTGTGGTGGAAATACACAGCTCCACATGGGCAGACTGGCTGTCAGAGCCCAGATTAACTGAGAGGGCTGTCTGGAGTTGGGTGTTTGCTGGAATCACACCTCTCTGCCCATCAGCTTCCTTCAACTCAGTGCTCAATTCAGCCTGTTAGGAAACACACACTCTTCAGCATCAGAATTTCAAGATTTCCAGTCAAGAAACCCAGAACACATACACGTAAGTAAGTTCTCTTTTCCTGCAGAAGAAGGTCTCATTACAGCAATGCCCAGACACTCCACACAGCTGTGAGTGGCAGCTGCATTAGGCACAGAGCTATGGATACTTGGATGCAATTTTTTTGGACCTCAGCTCTGTACCCAAACCTGTACTCAGAAAAGCACTTAACATTTACCAGTTTTAAGCACAAGCTCATAGAATTCTAAGCTTTTGCTATGGTGGTTGTTTGCTGTTCAAATAAGAGTTTGCTCTTTCCTCAGACTATCTTTGAAACTCTTTATTTCTGCACGTTCACCACCAAGCCACAAGTGCTTTTCCTCCACCCTGGCAGTGCTCCCAGCCCTCACCCACTGACCTGATCCTCTCACACGATCCCCTCTGACTCCCAAGTTGGCTTACACACTGAAAATCACAATCTGCAGTCATAAGCCAAGGCTGAAGGGAATCCAGCTCCAAACACAACTGCTCTGGCAAGAGGAAGGAGCAAGGAAAGTGTTGTGTATTAAAATACAAAAAGCAAGTTCTGAACTTGCACAGGGAACAAGCCAAATGCATAAGCAGGAACCTGCAGCAGACAATCTCGCTGCACCCTGACAGGTTACAGCTCTGACTTGTCTGGACTGCCCCACAACCACTTCCCAGATTACTCCAGATTTATACCAACAGGAGGTGTGTTCTGGTCCTACACATTATCTAAGTAGTACCTTCGCATTTTCCTCATAATTTCTTAATTCCAGCAGCAGATTTTGTTTCTTCTGACTAAGTTCTCGGATCAGATCCTGCTCAGCACTCGTATCCATCAGGTTTCCTTTCATCTCCTCACCTCCTGGCAGATAGCCTCGGACTGTACAGAAACAAAACACAGCCAGTTTCAGCAAAGCCTTTCCCAGCCTCCCCAAAACTTTCTCCAACAAGACTCTCTTCTATCACCTCTGCAGAAGACACTAAATCTGGTTTTCAGATGGTACTGTTCAGCTGAAGACCTGAGCATTGATTTAGACCCACGGAGGCTCTGGCTTTCTTGGTGATCAGGACAAGAGAAATGCACATTAAAAAAAAAAAAAAAAAAAAGTGAATTGCCAACCTGCCTTTAAGCTGTACTCACCTGGCCAGACAAGTGCAGCACCCAGTCCTTTTGCAAGAGGATTCCCACTACAATCATTCTTTCAGGTGCTTAGGCAAGTTTGCAATTATGGAAAATTAGTAAAATGTGTACCTGGATTTCTAGAGCTGGTCAGAGGGTTGTTGCTGTCTGGAAGGGACTGTAAGTCACTGTCAATCAGCCAGGAAAAAAGATTTACCCACAGCAGTTTTTCCCCAAATCAAGGGATACTTCACCTCAAGGGGTACAACCTGTTTCCCAGTAGTCCAGTGGAGCACAGAGTTCTGGACATATCTCTAAGTGTCTGTGCAGACAGAGGACCTGAACAGATGATGAGACAAAGACTCTTGCTCTAAACTTCCATTTTGCTTTAGGGCTGTGTGCTCTGATTGCAGCTGACAATGAAAGCCAGGGACAGAAGTCTTATACCTGCAAAGAACATGCTGCCTGACTGTGTATTACTGCTGCCCCATAAAAAGTTGCATTCAGCTTGCCCACTGATGAAAGGACCCATTTTATTACTTCTGGGTGAATCATTCATTTAAAATGAGAGCAGGAGAGAAAACACAGTGCAATACAGAACACCTCATGTGAAAGGATGCTGGTCCCAAATAGAACTCTAATGACATTGCCTATATAATCCCAGCCACACCAACTAGTAAGGCCTAAAGGGATCCCCATCGTGCCAAGGCTTGTTTACAATGGGCCCATCAGAAAAGGATGGTCATGTTCAGTGATATAAACCTGCACAGCTCTGTAAGGATAAGGTTCTTCAGAACTGCCTAAACTGCACCCCTTCTGTAAGCTTGGGAAAAAGGTTTATATGCTGAAGCCCAAGTGCAGCAAATCCCCACAGCCTGTGATTAAGACAGACACCAAAATACTATGCTATTTAACAAGGACAGGCTCTTGTTTCAAATAGGTTGTGCCAGACCTGCCTGTCTCAGGCCACTGACGCCAAGCAGTCGGATAATCACACCAGTGTCTTTCCTGGAGCCATCCCTGTAAATTCATGCTGAGCTTATTTAAATAATCTGTGATCATATTTGTTTCCACTCACAGTAACTAGGTCTGACTTTTTGAATGCATGGTGGGACAAATCCAGCAGTTCTCAGGAGAGACTGGAGAGCATTTTCCAGGAAACAAAGCACTGTTAACATCTAAAATTTCTAATATAAAAACCACCTGCAGAAGAAAACCAAAACACACACCCCCTTAGCTCTCTGAACATGTTTACCCACTGTAAAGTGGCCAACAGACAAAAAAAGTATTTCCTATACATTCATCTATTATAATGTAGCCTGAAGAACCAGAGTCTGTCCTGAATATCATTATCTTTGCATTAGGATGGGGCTTCTTCCATTAGACAAATGAATTTTGATGGCTTCTTGGACCATAATGAAACACACACCGATTCTCACAGAGAAGGTGATATTCAAAACCCCGTTTCCAGATAGAGTAACTCAAAATTCCCTTAACTTCACATAAAGCCAAGGGAATTTGGCACACAAAATGCTGGAAGCAAAACAATGTTTAGCTAATCTGAGACGATGTGATGTGCCTGATATTATTGTGTATTAAATTAATACCCTGAACAACGCTCTTACCTTCCCCATCAACAGAACAGCAGATTAACTGGGTGCTCCCATCCATCCTGTAATCCCCCTCCACCACTCCTGCAATTGAGGAAGCAAAGTTGTCCTTAAAGATGACCTCCCCAGTGCGGTCACTGCGGGCATCAACCTGCAACAACAACACAGAGTCCCAAGCCTCAGCATGAACAGAAAAGCCAGCTCCAAAACAGGAGTCATGCCATCCTCTGAGCTGTTAGCTGAAGGCCAGCTCCACTCACAGAACTGCAGGTGAAGCTGCAGCTCTGCAGATCCGAACACCACACAAAAAATACCATCCAGAAACAACCTCCAGGCAGACTCAGCTAGAGGGAACTGCTCTTCAGAGCTGCTTCCCTAAGTTACACACAAGGAAGGAAAGGAAGGGACTGCAAGTCTGCACTGGGAAGGTTATGCACATATGAATGCAGCAATGATGGCACTAAACCAGAAACAATGCAGTATTTACAGCCTGTCCTCCTGGCTGCAGCCCTTGTGCAGGGAATTATTTTTATACACAAATACCACAACCTTCAATTACCTCTCATTGGAGAAGAAGGGTGAGGGGGGCTCAGTTTTGTGCACTGTGTATTTTCCAAAGCACAGCTCCCAGCATTACTCTTTCTAGGAGCTATGAACTGTTTCAGATCAACAAGCTGGGTAGAGACTGCCAGTGGAAAAGAACAGGAGTAAAGCAAGGAGAGGTTCTCTCTTTAACAATCACCTAATCCAACATAAGTTACAACATATCTGGGCTCCAGACTGCCAGCTTGATATGAAGTTATTAAATTCCCCCAGGCTAATGACAGTAATGAGAGGTGTGAAGAAAAAAGCACAGCTTCACAAAAAAAACCTGGCAAGCTGCATCCAGGAGGGATGTGGCAGTTAAAACAGTCATTTCTGACAAAGGGGAATACCAAGGAGCAGGTTTAAAAGACTAAAACTGAGCTGTATGGAATGCCTTTACATAAAATTAAATAATGCTTGATTAATCCTGCCACAGCCGAGACTGACGCTGCTCTCCTGTTACATAACTGCTTTGTCTTCCCTGTAGTTTGGGAACATTCGGGAAACACTGCAGAGGATTATTACCATGTCCTCAAGACACACCTGAAAAGAGACACTCAGGAGCTTTAGGATGTGGCATATGATCCCTGCTGCCACAGAAACAACTTGCCACACCTTTGCAACTGACTCTGAGCTAAGCAGGGGAAGCAGCTTTTCTCTGATCTTGCACTTGGCACTGGACTCACCAGCCAAACCAGGTTTATTGCAATACATCTTCAGTGCTCGGCTTTCTTTTTAATCTTTTGGATTGCTGCTCCTCAGATAATTTAACAGCCTCAATCAAACACCGTTTCCATATCTACAGCTCTTCATTTCCCCTCTGTATAAACTCACCTTCCCATTGGACCAGCCAGTGATCAACTCAGGCACTCCATCAGAGTTCAGGTCAAATGCATGTATGCTCATTGCCTGGTTTTTTGACTGAGCACAGAAAAGAAAGAACAAATTAAGCTTGAGTATGTTTTCTGAATTGCACATGCTTCACACATGCAAGACTGGACTATGAGGCTACAGAGATCAGAGAAAGAAACACAATACTGTCTCTTAACAGGCAGTTTGAGCATTGCTATCTCTCAGGCCACACACATGTGTGAAATCTTAGCCCTTGCATTACAGATCTAGTCCACTGCTTTCAAAGGACCTAACTGTTCCTTTAAATACATTTCCATCCAAGCAGATGATTAAACTCACAAAAACAGAGCATAAAAAGGCAAATCCTCTGGGAAAAAAAAAAAAAATCAGGTCTTCAACACTGTCATAAAATGAGACCACCGAGGACAGCCATGAGCCTCTTCCTACCACCTCCTAGGGAATCTTTTCTTATTACTATTAAATATACTGTTCTAATCTGTGTCATATTAAGAATATTAAAATGGGCATCAGGAAAGGATCTTGCCAAATTGATTCGCTGGAGCAGCAAATTGCTGCTGATGAGAAAAATTAACTTTGAACGCAGACAATGCAAGATTTCAGTCTCTGAAAAACAGTTCATTGATTCAACAATACAGGCAGAGGCATTTTGTAACATGAATTCAAATTTCTCTCTTACTTTAACAACCCTGTGAAGCTAAAGAATCCCTAGGTGTATGGCTGTATCCAGGTTGTTTAAGCCATCACCAACAGCCCAAAAGGAACTGACACAGTACTCATTTTGCATGTACCTATAAAACCAGCAGACTTTGTAAGAACAAAGCTACATTGAGTTCTCTGCTCAAAGCTCATCTGAGGAGGCAGGATAACATCAGGATGACCTGAGATCAGGTACCAAGTCTCCCAGCAGCCTTCAAGCTTGCAGTGATGATATTCCAACCCTGGACTAACCTTAATCCTCCAGTAGCGGGCTGTCCTGTCGTACACTCCAACGGTCCCATTAGCGAGAGCGTAACCAAACCGACTGCCATACATGGGGCTGAGGGCAGTAATGGTCTTGTGGGGAAAGGAGGGAGAGAGAGGGTACAGCAGTGAAAACCTCTGCAACTTCAGGGAACAGGCTACACAATCTCTCATATGAACTCTACAGCACTTAAATGGTAAATCAGTCTGTTGCAGGAAGCACCGAGTACTGAAGAAACTACTTTTTAAAAATCAGTTCGAAATCACCAAAGGCCTTGTAGGATTTCCTCACACAAGCTGCGTTCCCAGTGTTAGGACACACTTTAGCAAGCATTGCAGAATTGCCCTCCAACTGTGTACTTTGCCCAAGTATTTCCTACCACAGACAGCAACTGCTCACAGGATTCCTGTGGTCACCAGTGCTAACACACTGTCAGTGAAAAACTAGTCCAAACACACAACAGTCCTGAAGCTTCAGGAGCTGAGGATGTCAAAGGTTCAACTTTACCTGGGCTAGGAAAGCCCTACAGATATTATTGGTAGAAAATCTTTGCCCAAGATTAATGGGATAAAAATTAACAGCTTCCACACTTGGACTTCTTTGGAACACAACTGGAACACCAGGCTAGGTATTACCTGAATAAATAACAGCTCTGGGGAAACACCTGAGAGTCATAACTCAGCCTGTTTCTCACTCCTTCTAAGACCCATTCTTCATTAAGCTAAGGTTCTCACTGCTTGGAAATGCAGGTTTTTCCATGCACTAGAGATTTTAATGCCAAGAGGAACAACTGCAATCATCTCTCTGGTCTTCTGTACAGTGTAGCACAAGGGACTTCCTTCAATTAAATTCTTCACCAACTTCTTATTTAAACTCAGCTGACTGTGCTCCTTGGGATTTTTTAGCATAAAACATGCAAACCCTTTATCCTTTCCTCACACAATCTTCTCCACAGTCTTTCACAAGTATCAAACCCCTCTAAATTACAGGCACCCAGTAAGGACAAAAGACCCCAGCTACAGTTAGAAACTCAAAGGTAACACTCCTAAGAGTCACAACAGTCCACAGCTTCCCTTTCACCAGTAAGTGATTAAACAGACAAAATGCAAACTGTTCAAGACTTCCAAACCAAGCACAGTGTATAAAGCTATTGTGCCCTGGATTTACTCTCCCAAAAAGAAAGGTTTAGGTGTAGCTGTGTCTTTCTAAATGAGAACAGTAGGATTGTAACAGGCCTCCTAAGACTCTGCAGGTGTGAATTTAAAACAATTCTACCACAGATCTGGAAATAAATCACATAAGAGTGAGGGACCTTTAGCTTCCCTTTAACCAGAAATCACCACATGACCAGACTGGCCTCTGCACACACAGCAGGATGTGTCACAGGCCCAGTTCTAATTCTAGCCATAGCAAAAGCCTCCTTTCCTAGAACGGTGGATTTGTCTTTTATAGCTCTCCCTAAGTGGTTTAATAGCTAAGCCTTCTAGTCCCACCTTGGGCAGGGGGGAGACCTCAGATCTTTAAGCACAAAGGCCTGTAACATGCCCTTACTCTACCTTGGCTCCAGAAGGGCCGTGAGAAGGCTGAGAACACTCCTAAATGCTGTGAAAAGGCTTTTTTACTCCCTTCCAAGAAACTCAAATCTAACAGTGGAGGTCCTCTCTCAGTTCTTAAGCTAAAGAGCATCTCCTACACCCTTTATTTATCCCTCTGTAAACCTTTCTGCCCCATGCCTTCCTTTAGTCACCACAGCCCTTCTCAGACAGCCAGTGCATAACTCCAGCTGCAACACAAACTTCCAGTTTTGCCTGGGCATCCCCCTTCTGCCCTGCCATGCACTGTCTGGATTCACACAGGGGCAAGTTACATCATGATGACTGTGTCAATGCATTTGAGGAAACCTGTAGAAGAGATTGTTTTGCTCAGAGGACACTCAGAGCTTCAATCACAACCCAGTAACCTTAAACACCCTTGGACACAGCCCTGACTTTCAGCCAAACAACAGTCACTGTTCTCAGCTGGCTGAAGGTTTGTAAATAAACAGAGCAAAAAAACCCCCTGTGTAATGAAAGACATCATTAAACTCTAACTTTTGCAGTTCTAGCAGAATAGATACTGTGCCAAATAGTTAAGTAACTATTTAACTACACAATAAATCTGAACCAGAGAAGCTCTAGAGTACACAACGCTTTCAGCTCCATCAGCAACTACAATAAACATTAGCCACAAGTAATTTACCTCTGTCTCTGACATCTCTGCCACCATCTCATCTTCTTTAAACACCCGGATATCAAAATCTTCAGAGCCAACAAGAAGCTGGAAAAAAAAAAAAAGTGTCCCTTAAAAATAGCTATTCAAGCTAAGGAAATAAAAAGAATATACACCAGGATCCAGAGGACAAACAAATATTCCAAGTCCAACTAAGAGGTTTTGACAGATGTTTGAAAAGTTGCCAGTGGAGCAAAAGTTACAAGATTTCAGAAGTCTCCTGTTGATCAAGTATTAGTTACTCTTTTTTTTTTGTCAAGCCAGTCTCTACAAAAGCATAGTGAAATATCTGGGGCAGGAATGAGAAAAGATACTTTGGAACACCAAGGCTCTGCTCTTTTCTTACTGCAGAAGATTCAGTGTTACAATTCTTACCTGCAATTACATATATAAATATATATATATATATAATAAAAATATATATATATATTCCTATTGTTTGTCTCACATCATATCAGCAAGATGTGTGTTTCAAGTTATCTTCATTTTAAATCAGCAGAGCAAACACTATTTCACTTCCCCATGTCACTATAAAGAAACAGGAGGGCTGGGTCTAAAGGCAGATTTCTTGATTTTACCAAGTATAAGTGAAGCTTTTCACAGGACAGCTTCTTAAGAGCTCACTTTTACATCTAAGATGCTTGTGAGCTGTTTCTCTGAAATTCAAAACAGAATTTATTAAGCATATATTCAAGAAATACCACTGAAAGAGATGCCTTGCAACTGATGATCACAGGTATTTCATTGTATTGCTCCTGGTGTAGGGAATTAAAAAGAGAGAAGTTTTCCACTAGAGTTAGCAATCAGTGCACCAAAGCCAGGCAGCAATGCTGTGAAGACTCCAGATGTGACTGGTTTAGCCATTCAAGGAGTGCCAGAGCACTGCTGCTCCTTACACATTGACTCAGCATTTTGCATGTCCTTGCCAGACCAGAGCCTGGGAAAGGCACAACTCCCACACAAGGATCACTTCAGCTGGTAATATAAGTCAGGAATACCTGACAACCCAAGTTTTTTTATTATTACCATTTCACTACAAGACCACAAGAACAGCTGAAGTCAGGTGTGAATGGTTACAAACCTCAGTTTTGCCATCACCATCAAAGTCACACAGTGCTAAGGAACGAACGTTGTCTCCAGTAACCTGAAAACAGAAGGACAGTCCTCAGTGCTGGGGACAGCTGCCAGAAGCTGAATTGTTTTTATTATCTCAACTGCAACAGAACAGTTGACACAGTCAGTGCTCAAGCAACATCTGAGTGCACTGAATGCACAATCAAAATACAATTTAAAGTCTGAGATAAATTAAGGAGGATCAACAACCGAATTAATATTCACACATAAAAACACCCAAGATGAATTAGTGCCATTGAAAGAATCTTCTAACAACATCAAAACCATTATGCACAGCCTTACCGTCCAAAAACGGTCATTTCCTTCACAATCAAAGCCCTGCAGGGCACAGTTCCCACCAATAATAGCAAGTGGAGGTGAAATATCTCCAAGCTTTCCAAGAACTATTGCATTGGCTCCATCTGAAACCTACAGAGAAACATCAAAGGAAAAAGAAACAGCAGACAATAAGACATCAGAGTACACAAATCAAGGAGAGAGCCTCCAACATTATCACTGTCGTTGTAGCTGAGCTCTGAATGCCTATTAATTTTTTTTAATTTTGTCTTGCTAGGTGATGTGTGACATATTATGAAAATTTGCTCTCGCACACACAGACACACATCACATTCACATCTTTATTTTGAAATATTGCAGATATTCTACAGACAAAATGTTCTGAACACAGTAGTAGAACTAATACACAGAACAGAAGCACAATTAATTGACAATGTAATGTAGAAACTGTGATCTTTGGGATGGAAAGAAACAGGAAACAATGGAGATAGTAAAAAAAGCAGACAGTTAAATTGAACTTGCCTCTCTGTAAAACAAATCTGAGTTGTTATACACATCATAAGCCAACAAATTAGTCTGTGTTCCGACCAGAAGACAATCATAACCCAGCTGAGGGTTCAGCACTCCCGAAGCCAGACAAGTGATCCCTTGATTAATGTTGAGAAGAGAAATGTCCGAATCTTGGTTACTTGGCACCATTCGGTTTGTGCTTGTTCTCTGCCCTCGGGCATGAGGGTTGTGAATAAAAACCTGCAGAAACAAGGATATAAATATTAACACAAAGCATGCATCTGTGTATACAAACAGTAAAGACTACTGTTTGCATAATAAATGCGATGGGGAAGAAAGGCATTCACTTAACCTACGTGAGGACAAAAGACTGGGGGTTTTGCTGACAATAGTATTTCTCACAGTTATTCTTTTACCTATACCAGAAAAAGGGAAATGGCAGGAAAAACTGCTCTGGCTAGTGGAGTTGCAACACCATTGTTTTGTTTGTTTCTGAAAATGACAACTGAGGAGTCTTCAGAGTAAGGCAAAAAAAAGCAAACCAAAGGGAACAACAACAAACTAAACAAATTACATCCAGCTGGTAACAGTGTTTGCAAAACACCCCAAACATTTAGGACAATTTAGCTGGTACCTATCTGTAACCTCCATCTGTGGGTGAGCATGGTTAATTTAAAAAGGAGCCTGTGATAAAAAAGGTTTTATTCTCACTGACCAAATATTCAGTCACTGTAATTATCTGGAGCCAAGTCAGAGGATCTCAGGATATTATGCTCAACAGCTTTGCCTTATGGCTGTGCTGTCTGTGCCTTGGACGAGCCCACGTTCTGTGCTGTTCCTAAAGGCTCCCAAATAATAATGCTGGGAAGCATCACAGATGAACCCTGTTTGTATTTACAACCACCTAAGTGCCTCTGTGGGCTGATGCTTCAACCTATGTTTTGTTAATTATTCAGACTGTAGCTAACCCCGTATGTTTATGGTTCACACTCAAACAGGGCACAGGGGATGGACTCTGCATCACCCACAGAAACCTCAGCACCGAGCTTGGTGGGTATCAGTGCCAATGCTCACTGCTGTGACTAAGAACTGTATGATAAAACTCACGGCTTGGAAAAAAAACCCCAGACTGCTAGAAAATGTGAAAGTTTCCTTGGCAACTTGGGTTCGTTGAGTGGGTTGCGTGGGTGGGGACCACTCCAAGAGAGTCCCCAGAGCGTGTTGCTCTGGACTGTGTCCAGAGGGCTTTTGAATACCTCCGGGCAGGAGACTCCACAGCCTCTCCGCAGTGCCAGTGCCCGGCCGGGTCAGCAGCTGCCAATGTTTGCGGTCTCCCCGCTGCCGCAGAGGCTCCAGCACCGCGCCCCGCGCCCGCACACAGCCCCGGCGCCTCGGGGGAGGCTCGGGCCTGCGGGGGGCGAGGGACACGAGCCGCCAGCCCCCGGCCCGGCTCCCCCAGGGCCCGGGGGGATCAGCGCGGCTCCCGCGGCCGCTCCTGCCCCGTTACCTTGCCCGCCTGCGTGGCGGCCGCCAGGCAGGGGTGCGTCCCGTCGTACCGGCCCAGCGCCACCATGCGGGGCAGGATCTTGTGGTTCAGCTTCAACGTGAACACGGGCACCAGCATGATGGGAGCGGGGAGCGGAGCGGGCACGGCGGGACACGGAGGGACACGATGGGACACGGTGGGACGCGGAGGGACGCGGGCACCGGGCCGGGCCGGGGCCGCCCCACACGCGGATCCGCCGGGCCCGGCACCGGCACCGCCCCGCGCACGCGCGGCCGCCGCGTCAGCGGGGACGGGCGAGACCAACGGGGGGAAACGGGGGGGGGGGGGGGGGGGGGCTGGGACTGGGACTGGGACTGGGACTGGGACTGGGACTGGGACTGGGACGGCAGTTCCAGGAGCAGGGGTTGGGACTGGGGGCAGCAGTTGCAAAGATCTGGGGAGCTGGGGGCCAGCTGGAGTGTAGGACTGGGCGAGGTAGGGGGGCGATCACAAAGGTCGGGGGGGTAACTGGAGGTTTAAGGGGGCATCTGAGGGAGTTGCGGTGGGGAATTAGGGGGCCAGGAGAGCAAACGCAGAGGTCAGGAGAGCCGAGGGGCAGTTTGGGATGCAGGGGGGCAGTAGGGGAGATGGAGGACAATAGGAGGTGTGGAACTAGGGGGGCCATTTCCAGAGGTCAGGAGAACCAGGGGAGCAACTGGAGGTGCTGGGGCAGCTGGCAGAGCTGGGGGCAGGAGGTTAGAGACAATTGCCCCCTGGGCGGCCGCAGGGGCCCCCAAAACCCCCATTGCCACCTCGTCCGGCTCCTCTGTGGGGTCAGCACCCAGCTGGGGCCAAGGGGTGCCTCATCTCTGTCCCCAGCCCCCTCGCCTCACCAGCTCTGCACTTGCCTTTACTCACACCTTCCCTCACAGCACAGGGGTGTAAACCAGCAGTATCTCTAATTAAGGAGCAGCAAACCAGTAACACCCAACCCAGAGTTACAACGCTCTGTGCAGCTGGGAAGGCACAGCCTCAGAGCATCGGTGCCGCAGGTTTATGGGATTATGCACTGGTTCATACAGAATCCGACCATTGGGGCTCTGGGAGGGAATGGGGAGGAAATGGGAGGGCCAGAGGGCAAACCCCACAGAGCCGTAGTGTAAGCACTGGTGCCAGTCCCCATCCCAGTGTGGATTCCAGTACCCAGACCCTCATGAGTCCTCCTGCAGTGCCCACTCCCTGCCCAGCCATGGCCTGGATAGGGAAACCCTGGCTCAAGGTCATGACTTTGAAAGTTCTTAAGTTATTTTGGCTTTAAGAAATATTTTAACACGATAACCCTCACGGGTCCGTAAACACACTGTGCTCTCAGGCAGCACCCAAATCCAGCACCTGCCATCCACTGGCACGTTATCACCCCCATCCCAGCAGGAGGCAGGTTTGGAAAGGGGCACACTGGAACAACAGCTCTTCCTTTCCTGCAGAGGCCACCGGAGTGAGGCAAAGATTCCTTTATTTCCAGGAGAGCGGCAGGCACCTCCCAGTTGGCATTTCCTTGTGCCCTGGCCCAGCCCTGGCCGGCAGCAGCGTCCCTGCCCCGCATGCGAAGGAGGGCTCTCAAAGGCACTGCTTGAGTGGGGATCACGCGATTCTGAATGTGACCACCTCCTTTTCCTCTTTTTTTTAATTGTTTTTACCGGGTTTTTCTGGCAGCTCCGTCAATGTTCCATTATACTTGCGGATAACGAGGCAGCAGTTGTGAGCAGCATGTTAAAGAGGGTGTTTTTTTCCCCTTTGTGGCTCTGTTTGGGGCGAGTGTGGGTCTCTGTGCCATCCTTGCAGTGGGTCCCCCCTCCTGTGTGCTGGTTTGGGACTGGAGCACAAAAGCAAAGCACCAGCGTGAACTTGGGCACGCAACCGGGTGTTGCTCAAAGCCAGCAAACACTGCTGCCCTCACAGGGAAAATCACAGAATCCTAGAATGGTTTGGGTTGGAAAGGACCTTAAAGATCATCTAGTTCCTGCCATGGGCACAGAAAAAAATGCCCAGCTCCCCTCCCAGCAGCGCCAAGCATTGTTCTGCTGGGCTCCACAAACCCAACTGAGCAAAAGTGGGGGGAAAACTAGCTCAGAGACCTTTTTAAGCTGGTAAAACTGTAAATGGATGGAAATTTCAACTTCACACAAATATGTATGATTTGAGCTGTAAATATTATTTTTCATCACTAATTATGGTACTGGGTTTGGCACGTCTGCAACACGGTTAAATTACAGCTGCCACTTTGAATTGGCTGGCTCTGAAACTCTTAATATTGAAATCATGGCTTTTAGCACTCATTTCCCTTCGTTTGAAAGGCTCATCATCTATAAAATAAAATTAAATTATATTTATTTATTTTATAAATAAAAGAATAAAATATAATAGGATTTATTTACATCTAAATATACAGCATCCAGTCCTGAGTCCTGAGCAGAACTTGGGACAGGGGTCTTTCCCTTTCCCCACTTTTATAAGGGGGAAAATCCCATGTAATCCTCGCTGAGCTCTGAGGTTTCACTGCTGCACAGCTGGGGGCTGCTGGGTGGCCAGGACCAGCGTGGCTGAATTTGAAGGATTATTCAGCTTGTTCTCTAGAGTAGGGGATCTTAAAATCCGGGAAGAGATCATCATCATCCTCTTTCCTGGATACTCTGGACAGGTTTTGCTCTTTTGTTTGCTCTTTTCCAGCTCCTGGGGGAAAACAACTTTATATATGTAATACAACAGATAGAATGTAATAACAGAATATCTTAATGTAATATAACATTTTAAAGCTGATATTATTTAATATAATAAGATATTATATAATAAATATGGCTGTTATATAATCAAACATGCTTGGCATGGGCTGCTGGCTTTCTAGGCAGGTTGCACAGAGAAGCTGGCCACGACTCCACAACAGGTACAAGGATCATCACCCGCCCAGAAGCTGTTTCTTGGCAGGTTTAAAATCTAACTGAGAACTCTCAATGCCTTTATCTGCCTGGCAGTGCTAAGGAGCACCCAGACGTCGAGTTTGGAAAAGTTTTGGCAAAAATAACTATCTCCAGCCTTTGAGGGGGGGATAGCATGGCTGGGGGGAGTGGGGAGGGACAAGCAATTGCATCTACACGCTGAAATACTTCTTAAAATGAAGAAGGAGCCTGTCTGCAGGGGCTTTGCCCTTTCCCCATCCCAGGTTTGCTGCCCCAGCTGGAGCAGTATTTCTGCTCCATCCCATCCCGTGCAGATCCCTGAGGTGGGAGATGCTTTGAGTGGGGATGGAAGGAGCTGTTGTGGCAGATCCTGACTCCACAGCTCTGCTGCTCTCAGGGAGGCAGGATAGGGCACTGCAGCTGCCTGAATCATTCCCGGGGTATTCAACGAGGATCTCTGGATCTCAGGAGCCAGGCTATGAAGACATCAAGGAAAATATCACATCCTTTTATTTCACACCTTTATACCAAGGGGGTTGATGTTTTCTGTGCAAGTTCAGGCAAGTTGCCTACTTGACATCCCAGGGGATTACTCATCCCCTCTACTCTTGGCTTCTAATTAGCAACTAAAGGGGAATAAAATAATTAAATATGCC
Source organism: Corapipo altera (assembly GCF_003945725.1). Lineage (NCBI taxonomy): Eukaryota > Metazoa > Chordata > Aves > Passeriformes > Pipridae > Corapipo > Corapipo altera. Next base: position 11,629,549 of record NW_020884894.1, on the reverse strand, counting down.
CAAGGTAACGATACTTGGAAACTTTGGGTCACGTTTCAGCCAGGGGAGGAGGCAAGTAGTTGGAGCAGGTGAGTTTGAAGTCTGTGGGAACCTGAAAGACACAAAAGGGAAAGGAAGATGTAAGAGTAAGGAAAAAAAAAAAGGAAGAAAATCCAAATTGTACGCTGGGAAAGCGTTAGATTGGTGAGTTAAAATGATGCCTAGACTTAAAGTGATGCTTAAAACCTGTCATGCAGATGCCAGCAGTGTTGGGCAAGGTGGGGGACACCCGGGAGACCCCCTTTCCCGGGAGGGTGTGCAGGGATGCTTGGCAGCCCCTGACCCACCGGTTCTCTGCTCTCACAGGTGGGGGATGAGGTAAATTCGAGCCCTTTTATTTCCCAGCCAAAGCTTGGTTGGTCCTCACCCCCTTCCTTCCCTTGGGGGCTGCAATTCAACCCTTGTTAGACCTCGAAGTAATTCCCATTAACATTTATGAGAATTTCATGATCAAAAGAGGAATCAGCCCTTTCATCTTCCAGACATGCCCAAACACACATCACCCAGCCCCAAAAGCCTGTACTGCTGGGTGGGAACTTGCATCCTGTGCTGGGGTCCCTCAGGATACCCACCCCAAAACCAGCGGGGGCTTCGCAGGGTCAGTTTGCCCTCCTGGACCCACTTCATGCCATCAGTTCAGCATTTTTTCCTTTCCCTTGTCCCTAAAAATCAATAATTAGCAAATCCCCACCCTCCCTGCACTTTTGTTTTCCAAGGGGAAGGTAACATTGATAGCTCCCTTCCAGATAAGAAATAAGGAATAAATGCCAAGCCCTTGCCCGGAGCCATAGGATGAGCCGGCAGCTGAGCCCGGCTCATAATCCCGGCCTTGGGAGTCCCAGCCCCGGCACAGCCGGCTGGGTCTCAAGGCGGCTCCCAGGAGCCACATCAAAGCTGCTGGGTTGTGAAAGCGTCGCAGGATTGCACTCCCTGCAAATCCCGCCGGATGGAGATCTGCCCGGCCCCTTCCCACTGCCAGGGGGCCCCACTGAAGGTGCCTTGCTTTGGCTACAGCCATGACATGGGCCAGGGAAGTCCACCAAGGAGGGCATTTTCCCAGGGAAATGGGGGCACAAATGTCTTTGCTGATGACTTGCAATTGGAGAAGCACTAACTGGGATATATTTTCCCAAAGCTGCAATCAAGGTGCAGGCAGGGAAGGAGGCAGCTTCCCAGGAAGATGTGAGGAGGGAAATCATATGATAGATTTAGCTCATGTCTACCACTGAGAGCAGAACAAGCCTTTGCTCCCCATTTTCTGGGAAAAAGAAAGAAGTCTGCACTGCCTGAGGTCACCCCACTGATCCGGTTTCACTCCCAAATGGTTTCCAAGGCTTTGCCTATGCACACGGGGAGCGGTTGGGAATGGCTTCCCAAGGCAGGCGAGAGGTGATTCACCCTCTTCCTCCCCTGCCAAAGGGCTGGCAAGCACTGGCAAAACAAAACGACGTCAGCACCCATTTCCCGTGTTTTAAACACTTGTTTATCATCAGCAAACAATAACCTGAGATTCCCGTCGGATCAAAGCCGAGCCTGCTTTCTAAGCATCAATCACCCCCATGGCTTCCTGCTGGCTTTCAGCACTTCGAGTGTGCTGGGTGTTTGCTCAGTGCTAAAATAAGGCCCCTTATTTTCTCTATTTGGGTTTGAAAGGCTGGTCCCAGGTGGGCTGTGGTGTCATGCAGCCCTGGCAGCTCAGCCCCAGCCAGCCATGGCACTCCTGCCCAGGGTCCCACACAAAGAGGCAGCTGGAGCAGGCAGAGCTGAGCTGCCCTCACTGGTACTGCAGTGTCAGGGGCACCCCTCGGTGCCCGGCATCAGCACCCAGCCTGGAAAGCAAGAGGCAATGGTGAGGGGCAGTGTACCCCCAGGGGCTGTCCCCCGGGGTCTCTGTGCTGTGCCCACTGGTTTCATAGCTCTCTGCATCCCTGCCCACAGTCTGTGCCCACCGAGCTGTGGTGCTTTGCCAGCAGAGCCCCCCAGCTGCTCGGAATTGTATCTGTGTGAAGGACAGGTCACACCCCCAGCACTGCTCTGGAGGGGATGGTGAGCTCAGAGCGAGCGCTGTGGGGAGCCCTGTGCCACCAGAGAGGTGAGAGGGGGACCTGCAGTTGTCCACAGGGTCCCCTGAAGGCGAAGTGCTGGGTGGCTGCACCACGGGCAGGGGGAGGCTGATGCAGGTCCATCCCAGGCTGATGCAGGTCCATCCCAGGCTGATGCGGGTCCATCCCAGGCTGATGCGGGTTCATCCCAGGCTGATGTGTGTCCATCCCAGGCTGATGTGGGTCCATCCCAGGCTGATGCGGGTCCATCCAAGGCTGCCCATGCACGACTGCAGCCACGTGTTCTTGAGCAGGGAGCTGGGGCAGACCTGTGCTAGTTCACCTCCACGGGAGCTGGCTGCTGTCCTCCTCGCCTGCCTGGCACCAGCCTTGAGTCACTCCCAGTCACCGGCACCAGACCTGGCACCAGCCCGTGGCTTTCAGGAATCGGCTCGAGGCACCCCAGGTGTCAACAGGATCAGGTGCCTCCAACACATTGTCCTGAAAGCTGTCAGCCTCCTTCCCTCCTTTCCAGGGAGCCCTGTCCCTCACATGCCCACAGTGATGTTCAGCTATCACCATCCCACCGGGGAGCATCATCTCCGGCCCTGCCTGGAGCGCTGGAGCTGCCGCTGACTCACCTGGGTTAATCTGCCAGGCAATCTCGGGGTGATTGCCACGGATCTGCCCGGGGACAGAGCCAGGAATCCCACGCAGGGAACATGAGCGCCAAGGGGTACAGCTCTGGCATGGCAGGGGCTGGTGAATAAATGCTGTGCAGGGATCTCACCCATTTTGCCGGGCTCTAGGGAGCAGCATGAGGCTCATTCAAATGATGGGGAACCCCCAGGCTCTCCCAGCAAATGGAGGGCAGGGGCCAGAAGGCAAACTGGGGCTGGCAAGACCTTGTTACAGAGGGTATTTAAGCAGCAGGAAGGTGCCCCTGGGATCTCAGCTCTGCAGCTTATCACCCTGATCACAGGCTGCTTCTGTCTGATTGTCAATCCACTGCTCCAGCCCTATCCCAAAATAATTACAGGATAGCCCAGGAGCAATGCAAGATCTCCCAGAGCCCTGACCCCCAGTCCTGCATCACCTGGAAGATGCTTTATTCCTTTGTACAGGCAGGAAGGAAAGAAGGTAAAAAGGGCTGGTGTCTGAGCTGAGGAAAGATACTGGGGAATTTTTCCTGCTCCCAGTCCTCTCATGGCAGAGATTGTTCTGTTCCCTGAGCATGGGCTTCACCTTCCTTCCCCCAGGCTGGAGGAGAGGCACCACTTTGGAGGGGCCACCTGTCCCTGCATCCCTGGGCCACCACCAGCTGGGGACAGGGACAATCTTTGCCTGGGCCTTTGTCAGGTGGTGGGGGAGGACACAGCATCTGCCAAAGTGCATTGTTGTTCCCCATGCATCCATCTCAACGTGGCAGGAAGCATTTCCCTGGGCATATTCCTGCGCTGCAGAAGCGCTTGGCTGGTTATTTCGGGAGCAGAGCAAGTGCAGGACCCCAGGGAGATGTGCCCCCTCTGCCATGACACCGACACAGCACGGGGCTGTAGCAGGGGTGGCAGGTGTTCCCCACTTGCACGTGTTCCCCACCTGTTTGTTTCCCTGCTCCTGCAGGAGCGACTTGGCACACGCCCAGCCCTGGCACCTGCCCCTGCCATCACGCCCCAGTGCATCAGCAGCAGTGTGACACTCATGTGACCTCACGGGGCTGGCACACCGGGGCACCAACAATCTGCTCCAGGGGGGCAGAGATGAGGAAGGGGCCCATCTGCTCTGCCTTCTTCAGGCTTTTCCACACCGATTTCCCACCCTGGCCTGGTGAGGCTGGAGGAGACGCTGGGTTGGGGCGCTGGCAACACTCCCCATCGGGACACCCAACAAGCTCCTGACAAGCCCAGACAGCTGAGTGGTAAAAATACTCCCTGGGCCGTTGTTTCGGCTGGATTAGCATCGACAAACCACCTTAGCCAGGCACCACAGGCAAAAGCCCAGCTGGGATAAAACTCCAAGGCAAAGGAGTCTTGAAGCAGGGGGCAACTGGGACAGGGTGCCACCAACACCAGGGAGCACACAGAAACCCCAGGGGTCTGGAGGGTGGATGCTCCATGGCTGGCAATGCCTCCTGCACACGGGCTACTGTCCCCACACACAGAATCTCAGCTAGCATCTTTTTTTTTTTTTTTGTGCCTTCCACCCCCAAACCCTCCCTGCTCTTTCGTGTGGATGGGTAGAACCCGCCGGAGGAGTTGACCAGGGTGATGGCAGCTTGCCCGTCCCCCTCCTCCCCTGCACGCCCGGCTAATGGCGCACGGAAATGAATTCAGACGAGTGGGATGGAGCACCGCAGCCAGGAAGGAGACGGGCCCCGAGGTGCCACGCACGGCGCCGAGGGGACGGGGGTGCCGCCGACCTGGGGCGCTGGGAGGGCACGGCAGGCTCCGGCCAGGCCAGTCCAGCTGGTTGCTGCTCCTGCTCGCGGGGAGGGTGTCAGAGCCACAGGACAGGGGCTCGGGCAGGGACTGCATCCCTGCCACCTCGCTGTGCCAGCTCCCCATCACCCCACTGTGCCAGCTCTGAGAGGAGGGGACTGAGATTTCCCACCAGTGGTGGCACTGCCGGGATCAATGTACTCCCTGAGGCATCTGGGGGCTTGGTAGATTGATTTGGCATCAATCAATCAATCAATCAATCCAGGGCTGAACTGCGAGGGTTCCCTGGGTGCTCCCCCTCAGCCCCCAGCCCCTGGGAGCAGAGCAGCACTCCCAAGGCAGGTGTCATCCGTGTGATGAGATCTGGCCGTTCTCTGCACCCCCCCAAGGTCTCAGCAGAGAGGGGTGGTCACCCCACCAGCCCTCCCTGCTGCCGCAGCACCCCCGGGAGGGGGGCGCGGGGGGCGGCGGGAGCCCCGGGTCACGCTGGGCCGCCCGGGCAGTGAATCAGCAGCGCCCGGGGCAGCAGCCGGGCTGAGCCGTGCGCAGGCTGCAGGGGCGGAGGTTTTGCACTCGCTCCCGCCTGGCCAAGGATAAATAGGAGGCGGCTGCGAGTCCTGCCAAAGCTTCTTCCCATTGCCCAACGCGCCCGACAGCCGGCACCCAGCCCAGCCAGACATGGACTCCCAGGATTGCCCTTGCGCCACGGGTAAGCCGGAGCAAACCCCCGTCCCGGGGGCAGCGGGAGCCCGAGCATCCCAGCGGGAACACCGGCACTCCCGCCCGACGCCTCCGACGTTCCCGATGCTCTCTCTGTTGCCGGCTGGGCCGGCTGCTGAAATCCTCTCCCAGCACTGCGATGTCACGCTGGGACCCTCTCACTGGGAAGCGGCTGGGAATGCCCTGAGCTCCCTGCTGACCGAGGCTGAAGCATCAGCGGATGGTCCGAGGGGCGGCAACGCTCTCCCCCGCGGATCCCTGGGATAGGGGGATCCCCTCCCACCACCTCCTCTCAACCCCTTTTTCTCCTTTTCTTTCTGTTTTAGGTGGCACCTGCACCTGCGGGGACAACTGCAAATGCAAAAACTGCAAATGCACATCATGCAAAAAAGGTAAGAGGGATGTCTGAGCCCCCAGGGGGGCAAAAACACTCGGGAAGTGTTTCATATACATCCCAAGTACAGTGAGAATCCCACCCCTTTGCCAGGCAACACAAGCCACCCAATATCACCTAAACCCTCACTGGCACCTCAGGCTCAGCACAAGGGGATGCCTGGGAAGGAAACTGGCACTGGGATTTCTTTCTGGGTGCTTCTGATGCTGTCACCCCCAGCAGAGGCACGTGCAGGAGGATTTGCAAAGAGAGGGACTCAGGGGACCCCAGTGAGCCCTTTGGGGTTCCTCGCCCTTCTGCTGCCTCTCCAGTGCTGGCCCTGGCTGCACAACCACCCAGGGAGATGCTGCCAGGGATGGAGATGCTGCTGTAAGGGAAGGACGTGGATACATGGGATGTCTCCAAGCCAGCGGGACCCTCCAAACCCCACCCTGAGAGCCCCCAGGAAAATATGTCCCTAATACATTTTTCTCTCTCCCCCAGGCTGCTGCTCCTGCTGCCCAGCGGGATGTGCCAAGTGTGCACAGGGCTGTGTCTGCAAGGGACCCCCCTCTGCCAAGTGCAGCTGCTGCAAATAGGGGACCCTGGCTGCACATCTGGGGGTGATGCACATCTGGGGGGATAAAGAAGAATAACCTTATTGTGTATGTTGGTTGTCTTTTTTTATATGTGTGTTCAGATTTCTTTAGTGTTTGTCACCTAAATAAAGTAATATGTATATAAAGGTCCATGAGGAGCTTGGCACTCACTTCTGTTGGATGGGGTGGTTTCCCTGGGGAGCGGGAGGGCAGCGTCTGTGGGCGGTCATGGCAAAGAGCCTGCGTCTTATTTTCTCTCCTTTCTTCCAGTCTTGGCTCTGCTCTCCCTGCCAGCAATTCTGACTCTTGTTTTAACACTTGTCCTACACAAGGGATTTTTTTTCCCCCCCCACCCTGTTGTTACCCAAGGGCAAATCCCATGCTCTCTCCTCCACCAGAGATCCTCGGGGCTAATGAGCAGCTCATTATTACAAGCTTTCACTTTAATAACCACCCCGGCCCTGCCCATTTCCAGGGGGAACATTTCCACAGCAGGTGGGGTGCCGGGGAAACAGGTTTAGTTTTCCTCCCGGCAGTTTAGTTGAACTGGCTGGAAGAACCACACTGCTGCTTCCCCCACCGCCTCTGTCAGCCTGGCTGGGTGCTCCTGGCGAGCATCAGGTGACCTGGTTCCCCACCACGGGGTGCAGTGCCCACAGTGGGGTGTGATGCCCACGATGGGGTGCACTGCCTGCAATAGGGTGCAGTGCCCCCCATGGGAGGTGATGCCCACACCAGGGGGTGATGGCCACTGCAGTCTGCAATGCCCACACTGGGGTGCAACGTCCACGATGGGATGTAATGCCTGTGATGGGCTGCAATGCCCTTGCCAGGGTGCGAAGCCCACGGTGGGATGTGATGCCTGCAATGGGAGGTGATGCCCATGCCAGTGTGGGATGCCTGCCCTGCCCAAGCACAGCCATCCTCCTGCCCGAGCTCTGCACCTCAGGAGCCAAGTCCCACTGTGCTGCCTCCCAGGACACACAAGGGGTCCTGCCTGTCCCTGCACTCCCCAAACACAGCCTTGCATGGCCTCCTTTCAGCTGCAAAACCTTTCCTGACCTATCCAGTCACCACTGCCAGGCCTCAGCCGGGCTTTTGGCACAGCCAACAGCACAGCACCCCTGCCCACTGCCTGCTCACAGTGCCAACCCCAGGGGATACCCCTTTGCTTGAGGAGGGCTCCTCCCCCAGGGTGTCCCCTGAGATGTCACCATCACCCCACACCTCTGAGGGGAGTGATCCTACCCCTGTGCCAGCTGAACGTAGGGCAGGGCAGGGCATCGTGCTAAACTTCATTCTGCAGAGAGCTGGGTTATCTTTATTCCTTCTAACCCAGAGAGACTTAAGTGCCAACCATGCAAAAACATCATTGGTGAGCCCACAACGGGGTGAAGGAGAGGTTGCTAATGGGATTTATCACCCAATGTGGTTTGACTGGTGAGGCTCACAGCACAGGTCCAGCTCTGCTGGTCCCTGTGGGTTTGCACTGGTCCTACCCCGTGGCTCTGCACTGTGCCCATCCCTGTGCCCCACGGCAGGGTAATGGGAAGCAGCTGTCAGATGCTGTCCTTCTTGCAGGGAAAGTGAGGGGCAGACAGGGGTTCCAGCAGCCCAGCTCTGAGCCCTGAGACCTGTGCTGGGCAGCTGCAGCTCCACTGCTCACTTCATGGCCTCTGTAAAATCAGAGTTGGACCTGGCACTCCTCCTACATGGGAACAGTCTTGGGTTTAACTACTCCCTGCTCTGTGAAACTGGAATACTATCAGTAACACGGGAGACCCTCCCTGAGCTCTCCTCTCCCCACTGCTGTCCAGCATGTGCCCTGCATCCCGGCATTTCAGCAAGCCCATGGCTCGGGGAATGCACACTCATCCCGTCCTGCTTGCGGGGTGACCTCATTATTCAGTGGAAATGCCCGATTGGGAAACCAGGCATTTTCCAGGCTCTTTTCCCGTCCTAGCTTTGCACACAGTTCTGTGGGGATGCTGTGCTGGCCCTTCCTGCTCACAGTGACATGGACCTGGGATGATGTGAGCCTGGGACAACGTGTCCCGGGATTCAGCACAGCCCATCCATGTGTGACACACAGAATTCCTACAAATCTGGGAATTCCCCTGCTTTCCCTGCAGCTTTGCCCTTGCGCACTCATGTCCCACTTTTGGTTTGGCCCCGTGCAGGGGTGCACGATCTCATTTTGGGTGGCCAGGGGCTCCCATTTCCTCAATCCCGGGTGCAGCAGAACCCACCCCGCTGGAGGGAGGGCTGGGGGAAGGGAGGCAGCCCCGTGCTGGGGGGTGTCCGGGAGGGAAGTGATTTCGCAACCCATGTTTATGTGCAGTAAGACCACACGTGCTCGGTGATTCCAGCTCTCCTCCTTCCCGCTCAGCCAGGGGTGTGTGCAATGCCTGGTGTGTGCAATGCCTGCTGGCTTCGCCTCGCTGCTGGCTGTGCACACTGCCAGGAAAAAAACAACTCCGTGCTTTTGCAAACAAGCACGAGCCGTTCCCTGGCACAACCTCCCAGGGCCACCGACCCTGTCCTGGTCACAGAGCCCACCGGTGCAGGCTCCATGGGGGCAGAGCCCTCCTGCAGCGCTGGCTCCAAGCCCAGGTTTGTGCCACGTGTGACACCACCACGAGCAGCGGGTGCAGGCACAGGGACGGCCTGGCCCTGGCCCAGCTACTGTTTCTGTGCTGGATGTTGAACTGGCCACGGGCACGTGCAGGGCGGTGGAAGCCAGTTGGCACATAAACACCATGACAAACACCTGTGGAAAACCCACAGGGATGGGAAACTGTGATTCCCAGCAGCCCTTGGCCAGCAATGCCATGTTCCCACACTGCATCCCCATGCTCACCCAAGCATGAAGCTTCGTCAGAGGAGGTTTAGGTTGGGTATTAGGAAAAAGTTCTTCACCCAGAAGTCAGGCAGGCACTGGAACAGGCTCCCCAGGGAAGTGGTCACAGCATCTGCCAGGAACTTCAGGGAGTGTTTGGACAACACTCTCAGGTACACGATGTGATTCTTGGTGTTGTCCTGTGCAGGACCAGGAGCTGGACTCGATGATCCTTGTGGGTCTCTTTCAACTCAGGACATTCTATGATTCACCCCTCCTGGGAGGCCATTCGAGCACTCCAGCCCAGTGGAGCTACCCAGGGCCATCCTGCTGTCCAGTGGGACAGAGACAGTCAATCCCATCCCCAGGGACAGCCCATACACCCCATGGCCACCCTTGGGATGGGGGGCACCGCCACACCCCAGCGCTGGGCACACGGGGGGCAGTGTCACAGGGCTGTCCCGAATGTGCAGGACCCGGTGGCAGTGCCACACCAGTGCTGTCACCACCACACCGCGCACACTCCTTCCTCTCGGTCCCCCGGGATGCAGCACCCTGCCTGGGAGGGGGGATGCGGGCGGGACCCTCCAGCTTCCCCGCAGCGGGCTGGGAGCGGGGGGGGGGCTGGCACGTCTGTGACCCGGGTGAGCACGGCACGGCCCCGGGTGAGCACGGCCCCGGGTGAGCACGGCCCCGGGTGAGCACGGCCCCGGGTGAGCACGGCACGGTAGAGCACGGCACGGCACGGCCCTACGGCACCGCCCCGGGTGAGCACGGCCCCCGGGGTGAGCACGGCCCTACGGTACCGCCCCAGGGTGAGCACTGCCCCGGGTGAGCACGGCCCGGTACAGCACGGCCCGGTGCAGCACGGCCCCACCGCACCGTGCGCAGCGCCAGCGCCGCCCCTGCCCGGCCACATAAATAGCGGGCGGCCGGCGCCGCTCGGCACCGCTGCCACCCCATCCCACCGACACGAGCCGAGCCGCGAGAACTGAGCTGAGCCGAGACAACCATGGACCCCCAGGACTGCACGTGTGCCGCTGGTAAGTGCCCCGTCCTGTCCCGGCTCGCTCTCTCCCGGCTCGCTCTCTCCCGGCTCTCTCCCGGCTC
>NW_020884894.1:11612856-11619379 GCF_003945725.1 Corapipo altera | reverse complement strand
CTCTCTCCCGGCTCTCTCCCGGCTCACTCTGCTGTCCCGCCGTCCCCAGGTGACTCCTGCTCCTGCGCCGGGTCCTGCAAGTGCAAGAACTGCCGCTGCCGGAGCTGCCGCAAGAGTGAGTGGGGGGCTCAGGGTGGGGAGATCCGGCCTTGCCCTGGGGAGAGGGGGGGGCTGCCACTGTCCTGTGGGACCCCAATGGGCACCTCCCTGCTCCATAGGAGAACCCCTCCTTGCCCGGAGGACCTCCCTGCTCCGTAGCGGGATCCCTCCTTGTCCTGTGGGAGCCCATGGACACTTCACTGCCCCACAGGGGAACCCCTCCTTGCCCTGTCAGACTGCCATGGGGACCTCCCAACCCTTGTCCCGTAGACAGCCCCCTCTTGCCTTGTAGGAATCCCTGTGGAGACCCCTCCTCTCCCCCATGGGGAGGCCCCTGCCCTGTAGGACCCTCATGGAATCCCTCCCTCCTCCTCTGGCCCACGGATACCCCCTCAGCTCCTCTTTGTGGAGAGGGCTGCCCCTGCCCTGTGGGACCCTCATGGAGACCTCCAGCACATTGAGATCACAGCCCATTGGGAACACAGATGTTGTGTTTCCCAGTCTCCACCGGGTGGCCCTGCCCCGTGGGACCCCCTTCCCTTCCAGCCGCCCCCTAACTCTTGTGTCCTCCCCTAGGCTGCTGTTCCTGCTGCCCCGCCAGCTGCAGCAACTGCGCCAAGGGCTGCGTGTGCAAGGAGCCGGCCAGCAGCAAGTGCAGCTGCTGCCACTGAGCCGCGCGGCTCCGCTGTAAATAGCCGGCACGCTTCGGGGGCGGGGGGGCACGGGAAAAAACTACTTCTTCTTCTTTTTTTTTTTTTTCACGTTATGTATTTTCTGTACCAGTGGTGAAACTGGATGGAAATAAAGGATTTGTTCTCGAGGCACGAGTGCTGCTGTCGGGCTGGGCTGGAGGCTGAGAACGGTCGCCACTCGTGACACCCGTGTGGGAATTGTCGCTGCAGGGTGCGAGGGGGCTGCTCACGAACACCCCTGTGGCCTTCCCTGAGTGGGCTCTGTGCCTCCCTGAGGGGAGAAAGGAGCCTGGGACACAGGGCAGGGGACAGATCTCATCCTGCATGCGGGGTGGCTCTGGGCATCTTTAAGGTGCTGGTCTCCCCATGAGGACAGGTGACATGCCTAGGAGGGTGGGCGAGCAGTGGCAGGGAGGGCTCCAGCCCTCTCCAGCCTTTCTTTGGCTTCATGGCAGGTGCCTCTGCACCACCCTGGAGCTTCCTCTGGGTGAAAGAGTTTGTGGGAGCAAGTGAGGGAAGGTGTCATGGCCTGGCCACGTGCCTGCCCTGAGCTGCTGCTGGAGAGCACTTGGAGAAATCCTAGTGGGGACAAACCTCCCTTCCCCAGGAACTTATGCTTTACAAACCCCAATCCATTGCAGAACAGATCATTCCCAAACAGGCACTTTCCCTGCAGCCTCCCCATGCCAAATACCTCCAGCTACAGTGCTTGTATCCTCCTGCCCTGGGCAGGAGCACTTTTTTACAGCTCATTTTTGGGGAACACCTTTCTTGGAGCTGCGATGACCTTCAGAGGCAGGAGGGCAGATAACCGTAGCCATGAATGCTGCCTGGATAAGGGGTGGCTGCTGGGAGTGGGGAAGGAGGACACTGGGAAGATGCACGAGGTGTGTTTTGCTTCCAAAAGTCTCTGCCAAGTGAAAGAGTCATTTTTCAAGCACCTGCTTGCCCATACATGTCCCCTGGGTGTGCCCCACCACAGATGCAGGTTCCCAGCCCTGCTGCCATCGCCCTTTCTCTGCTTCTTGGGGCAGTGGGACAGCTCAGCCTGACAGGGATGTCTCCTCCAGCACTTGGTGACAAGACACCAGGGACAGGACCAATTTAAAAAGCAGCAAAATCAGTCCCTTTGGCACCCGTGTAGTCCTCTCTGCTAGGCTGGGTGGCACAAGGGGGGTTGTCTGCAAGGGGGGAGTATCTCAGTCTCCAGGGGTGCTCCAGGCACCCAGGGGAGCTGCTCACCCCTTCCCCAAAGGTTTGCCCAGCTTCAGCACGTGGCTCTGCAGTTGGTGCCCAGCCTGCTCAGCACCCAGCCTTGCCAGTGAGAAAAGCAACACCCAGCTCAGCACCCATTTGCCTTTTAAATGCTTTGCCTTATTACATTAGTGTATCTTTGCCTAAGCAGCCTTCCAGCACTGCCTGTTGCAACAGAGGCTTAGCACTGGAGATGGGTTATAAGGGTCTGCCCTGCCCTAAATTCATATAAAAAAGCATAAATCCCATGAGAAGATGCTTTGCTGGAAAGCAAGACTGGCTTGGCCCCACTGCTGGAGCCCCACTGTGCAGCAGGGCTGCAACCCCGGCCACTGCAGCAGAGGGGCTGCAAACTGAGCCCCCTGGGGCTGGGCACCCAAATCCTGCACCAGAAACAAAGCTGGGGCACGGATGGGGTTTCCCCTCACAGGAAGAGCCTCAGGCACCAACTGCTCCCTGTTCCCAGTGACTGCCAGGGTGAGACGTGGGCACACACCTCTGCACCCTGCTGGTGCCAGCCTGCCCTGCCTGCTCCTGGTTCTGCCTGCGCATCCATCCGGCAGAGGTGGGAACTCTCAGCCTCGGTGCCCTTTCCAGCCTCCCCAAGAGGGACTTGAGGAAAGGAAAGCTACAGGATAAATGGAAAGAGTGTGGGCACCCATGTGAGGCACTGGCCTGGGATATGTCCAGCACCTGGTTTTGCCTGTGGCTGCACTCAGTGAGGTACCTGAGAGCTTTCTGGTCCCCTCAGGAGCATTTTCAGTATAAAAAAGTACTTTTTGATGAAGTAGTAACTGCTCTCAGCCTGCAGACAGCTGTGTACAGCAGGAGAGTGATGGGAGCCTTTGCTTGATGCAAGAAGAGGCTGATGTGCTTTATCCAGCCCCTCAAAGAAAAGCCTAGCTCAGTTTGCAGAGGAGGTTGGAGGTGACCAAGCATCCCCCCGGGGCATCCAAGGGGGTCCTGGGCACACCTCCAGTCAGGCAGCCCTACAGCTGCCCGTGGGGCTGCATTCAGTTCCACTTTTTCTGGCTCTGCATGAGCCCCAGAGGCATGATGGATATTCATGACCCTGTGTGGTGCTGACATGATGATGACACGTGCCCTGTGCAGACAGAGTGTGCACCCTGTGCAGAGGAGGGATGCACTGGGTGCAGAGGGGACGAGCACCCTGTGCACATGACACACACCCTGTGCCGAGGGGACATCGTCCTGTGCAGAGGGGACAAGCGCTGTGTGCAGAGGGGGTGTGCACCCAGTGCAAACACACCCAGTGCAGAGAGTAAACACATCCAGTGCAGAGGTGACAGGCACGTGTGCACAGGGGAAATACACCCTGTCCCCAGGGAAAATGCACTCAGTGCGGAAGGGGAATCATAGTCATAGAATTGTTAAGGTGGAAAAAGCCCTCTAAGGTCATCAAGTACAACCATTACCCCAGCACTGCCAAGCCCACCACTAAACCATGTCCCCAGGTGATAGACCTACACATCTTTTAAATCCCCCCAGGCGTGGTGACTCCACCACTTCCCTGGGCAGCCTGTCCCAGTGCTTGGCAACACTTTCAGTGAAGATGTTTTTACTAATATCCGATCTAAACCGCCCCTGGCACAGGAGTGATGAGCACCCCATGCTCAGAGGATGGGCAGCCAGGGCAGAGGGGACGGGCACCTGGTGTAGAGGGGACAGCGCCCCGTGCACCCACTGCAGAGGGGACGGGCACGCACAGAGGGAACAGCATCCCGTGCCCAGCGTTCGGAGGGCTCGGGCCCCACCGCAGGAGCGGCTCCTCCCGCGCCGAGCCCTTCCGCAGGGATCTGCTGCCACCTGCCTGCCCGCAGCACCGCGTCCCTGCCCGGCCCCGCTTCCCGCGGTGCCATCCTGTCCTTGCTCCCCTGCTCTCTGCCTGTGCCCGCTATCCCGGGTCCCTGCCTGTCCCCATTCCCCCCGGGTCCTGCCTGTGCCCGTTCCCTCCCGGTCTCGGCCCCTCGGGGCGGCTGTTCCCCCCTCCCGTCCCAGAGGCACCAGCACCGCTCCCCGGGCAGACCAGGACTCTCCTCCTCTCGCTGGGAAGGCGCTCCGGGAGCCTGGATGGGCTCAGGGAAAGGTGGGGTGGCACGGCCACCCTGCCAGGGCACCCATCCCGTCAGGATGCCCATCACACCAGGACGTCTGTCCCACCAAGGCACTTCCATCCCACAGGGCACCCATCCCACCAGGACATCCATTCCACCAGGGCATCCTGTCGGGGACAAGTGCACCCCTCAAACTGTCTGCCCCAAACACTCCAGTGCCAGAGCAGCCTCCCCCTGCTGATTTTTGGGATGAAGTTCCATGGTTGGTTTAACTGGGCACCCTGTGGGCCAAGCCCCAGCACAGCAGACCCCAGAGCATGGAACAGCCCACGCCACAGAGAAAACATACTTTATATGTGCCAGACCTCAGCATATAGTGCTGAATACACCAGAAATTGCTAAACCTACAGATTTACAAAGAACACGGACTCCAGGGAGCCAGGCAGGCAGACAGCATTGAAAAAAACCTGATTTTTTGGTGACACCAGCCAGCTGCTGAACAACCAGTGAGTGTCACAATTCAGGGAGAGCAACCTCCCCACCTCAGAGGGGGAGAATTCAGGGTTTGCTTTTTTTTTTTTTTTACTGGGGAAGGTGGCTGAGCTGGAATGGCTGTGAGTCACCTTCACCCCCTTGGAGACCTGAAGCAGGGCTGTAATTTATAGCAGAAGTGTTTATGGGCCTCCTTGCACTCTGATGGGGTCCTAAATCTCTGCTATACCTCAGAGGTGCTCCTGTCCTGTGGGCTGGAGCAGGGGCAGACCCAGCACTGAGGCAGGCAGCTCCCAGATAACTACATTTTAGAGCCACCTTGGGTGCTTTTTTATGCCCTAAGTGATGCTTGTGACTGGGAAAATGTGAAGTGGCAGGAGATGATATATGACAGCTTGAGAAAACTCGTGTTTAGTGAGGCAGAGGAAAGAAACCCCCAGGAGACTTCAAGGAAAGTCATGTTTTGATGTGTCATCCTGCATCCAAGAAGATACACTTGGGAAAACCCAGATTTGGGTGTTGGGGCAGGCTGGGATGTAATTTGTCCAGGTACATCCCAGCAAGGGCAGATTTCCACGCAGCTGCTTCACTGACCAGTGAGCAGAGCCATGAATCCATAGGCATGGATGCACCCTGACCCACTGCCTGCACTTTGCAAACAGGGGGAGCAACTGTAGCCTGTACCAGCACTGCCTCTGGGCCTGGAGCTGCCTGGGAACTGCTTTTTACAGGGGAACTTCTGGAAATAGAGGCTGTACTAACGGGAAAATCTGTTTGGTTTTGAAGGGCTGTAGGAAATCTTGGTGCTGCACCCACTTGCTTCCCTTTCTGGGATCCAAGGGGTTCATTGCAGCTGAACAATGGTGCTTATGGATTTCTTCAGCAGGAATAAGGGGTGAGCTGGGCAAAGGGGAGCAGGGGTCTGCTTTTTGCTGCTGCTTCTTAAAACAAGCCTTAATGAAGGAAAAATACATGCTCATATTTGTGGGGGTGACTTTGAAAGTTTGATGGTGATGTTTTGGAGTAGTGGCAAGGTCCAGCCATCACCTCTTAAACAAGTAGGATGCTGGAGGTACCCTTGCCATGTCCATGAAATTCCCAGTTCCCAGACCCTGCCCAACAAACCCCATGTGATTGGCACTTTCTGCTTTAAGGCTATTATGTGCTTGTGCCCACGAGGGGACCAAACACAGCATATCCCTATGCCCCTTCTAGGCACCATTCCGCTGGGGATGGGCCTGCTGGCTGTGGGTTTGTTTGCTGGTGTATTTGGGCATAGGAGGAAAAATCAGGATGAATTAGTTATTCTCATTTTGCCTCCCAAGGAATCAGATTTAAGACGGGATTTGTCAGCAAGGTGTGACTAAGAAGGGAGAGGGTGCTCAGAGAGCAGCAACCCCATGCACTTATACATAGAATCACAGAATATGCTGAGTTCAAAGGAGGATCATCGAGTCCAACTCCTGACCCTATGCAGGACACCCCAAGCACCACACCGTGTGTCTGAGGGCGATGTCCAAACGCTCCTGGAGCTCTGGCAGCCTCGGGGCTGTGCCCACTGCCCTGGGGAGCCTGGGCAGTGCCCGACCACCCTCTGGGGAAGAACCAAGCTAAACCTCCCCCGACTCGGCCGCACGCCGTTCCCCGGGTGCTGTCACCGGGAATGAAGGGATCCGTACTCCCTGGGTTTCTCCCGGCGATCCCGCCGCGGCGCGGCGCGCGCGGGGCCGGGCGGAGTGGCGGGGGGCAGCCTCGAACCCGTGGACCCCGGGAGCCGCCGCCCCCGCCGCGCCGTGCGCGCGTCCCTCCGCGAGCGCCTCGGCGGCGCTGTTCTCGCGAGGGGGCGCCGGGCGGCGGGCCGGGCCAATAGGAGCGCGCGGCTCGGGGAAGCGCGGCGGCTCGGCCAATGGG
>NW_020884894.1:11521028-11612456 GCF_003945725.1 Corapipo altera | reverse complement strand
GCGGCGCGGGGCGCAGAGCGCAGGTGAGGTGCGGGCGGGGCGGGCGCCGCGCGGGCGGGACGGGGCTGCGCGTCCCCCCCGCCTCCCCTCCCTCCTCCTCTGCCCGCTGTGGCTGCTCACCCCCCGCGCCGGGCCCCGAGCCCCCCGGCAGCCGTCCCCCGCCCGCGGGGCCCGTGCAGGCCGCTGCGGCGGGAGGCTGGCGGGGAGCGCTCGCGGGCCGCCCCATGTGGGGGCTCCCCGGGAGGTGCCGCGTGTCGCTGCCCCAGCAGAGCTCACGCAGCGGGGCCGGCTGTAGACTCCGGAGGGGTCTGTGCCCGGCTGTAGGAGGGGAGCTTAGTGTTTATCCAGGGTGCCGTGCTGGGCTGCAGGAAGCTGAAGCTCGTTGTTTGGGGAGGTTTCAGGAGCGCGGGGTTGTGCGTGCGTGTGGTTTGGTGTCTCTTTCAAGTTCTGTGCGTGAGGGTCGTTCCTCAGCACGGCAGCGGTAATGGTTGGTTCCTTGGGAATCATAGAATGTTAAGGGATTGGAAGGAACCCTAAACTAGTCCCAACCCCCCTGCCATGGGCAGGGACACCTCCTGCTAGACCCTGTTGCTGAAGGCCTTGAACACTGCCAGGCTTCAGGCAGCCACAACTTCCCTGGGCAACTTGTTCCAGCGTCTCACCACCCTCTCAGTAAAGAATTTCTTCCTAATATCCAACCTAAATTTCCCCTCTTTTAATTTGTACTCATTACTCCTTGTCCTGTCACTGCAGTACCTGGGGAAGGGCCCCTCTCCAGCTTCCCTGTAGGCCCCCTTGGGATACTGGAAGGTTGCTATGAGGGAAAGAGCATCTGCTGTCCTGTGTCTGAGCTCATGAAAGGCACAGTGCTCACAGCCCTGCCCCTGGCTCGTGTGTCCTCATAGTTCATAGAATATCCTGAGTTGGAAGGGACCCACAAGGATCATTGAAGTCCAGCTCCTGGACCTGCACAGCACAGCCCCAAGAATCACACCAAGAAGCAACCACTAAGTTGCCAGGCATTGCTTTCATGTATGCCTGGTGGGATGCAGAAGGTAAACCATATATGATGTTTGGGGCTCTGGTGTTTTTCAGATCAGTAAGTTTGGAGCAGGAGAGGATAGCTGTCTTTAAACAGTTCATGTGGACCCTTCAGGCTGTCCTTGAAGGAGGTGATGATTAGCCCTTTCCCTTTATCCCAGGTCACAAGTCCTCTCTACCAATAGCAGGTCTCACTTCTCAGGTAAAAGAGGTGAAAATGACTGTGAAGATTTCTTACAGCACACCTTGGATGCAGAGCTCTGTTCCTGAACCCGAAGAGTGCTACTTGTTTGTCTCTGCTGGGCAAGACACTATGTTATGGGTTTGGTTTTCCCAGAGTCATCATAAAGGGCACAAAGTGTACAGGGTAGACTGCTTTCCCTGTTTGGTCCCAACTGCAGGCAACAGCCAGACTTCTGTGACGTGATGCTGAAGCACCTTTGTGTTAAACCCTGAGCTGTGGATGCACTGAGGATTGGTATCTAATTAGCAACTGCTGTGGAGTGTCAGGTGCCATCTGCGTGCCAAGGTTATTCTAACCCAGAATATATGAACAGTAAGGGGAAGGGTTTGAATTAAAGTCCAGGTGCAAAGAAGGGCTGTTTCTCTTCTGCAATATGGTCCTGGTGTTGTAGGGACAGTAGTTATGGCACAGAGAGCTAAGGTGAGGGTGACAAAGAAACACCAGTTCCTGTGTACTTCACCACTGTTCACTTATGTTTTGTCTTAAAAAGGTTTCCTACCCCTTGGGAAAATAGAAAAAGCTTAAAATTGCTTGGAGGATGTACATGATTCTGTCATCTAAATCCATAATGTTTCTGTGGTGCTGATATGACAGGGAATTCGGGGAGGGGGCAGGATATGGGGTTTCATTTAAGGAATTTCAAATGATAAACCAAATGCTCTATTTAATGAGGGTCAGTTTGCTACCCTCAGTGGGAAGTTAGTGCCCTGCTGAGTTGGGTGAGAGTCAGGTGCTTAAAATAAGTACTAAATGTTTGGAAAGGAGGGAGAGTGGTAAGATGACAAAGCTTCCAGCTGAGTCAGTTACTCAGGACAGAGGGGGTTGAGACCACTGTGAGGGACTTATGGCAGATAAAAGGCAGTGTTGAAAAATATGTGATAGTATGTATTGGAAGAAATCATTAAAATGCCTACTCTTCAGTTGCAGGTTAAATAATGAGCAGTGTAGAGAAGAACTGTGTGCTCTTGTTTCTCCTTTCTCACAGCACAAGAGCAAGTAACGGAATGTTATTGCCTTTAAAACTGAAAAAAAAACCAAAAACAAAAACATTTTTGTCCAACATACATACTGTAAGGGCTCTTTGGGGGCATAAAAAGTTTGAACTTCTGCATGTCTACCTACAGATGAGATGAAGAAGAAAAGATGCAGGACTGAAAGTCTTTATGGGAGGCAGAGGAGCATTGATTGAACAGTAGTAGAAGAAACAATAGGTGTGGAACATTGTTGTGTGGCCTGTTCAGGAGCTTTTAGGTATTTGTTTTTAAGCTGGCCTATCCTGATTTCATCTGGTTTTAGAGTAACTAGGGTATGGAAGTTTTTCCTCTGTTAGGTTTGATTAAATATTTATTATTGTACTTTACAGGCTAGAGGGTGAAAGTGTGCAGCAAATATTTGGGTTGTACTTGGTCACTTTCATGTGGAAAATGAAATTTTCATGGAAGATAAGGCAAGAAGAGACCTCAAAAGTTGACCCCAATGGTTTCTCAAGCTACTGGTGAGGGATAAGAAGATCTCCACCCTTTCTACTTTATGCCTGTCCTACTCTTCAGATCTCCAGTATCAGTGTCTGGATCCTTAGAAGGCAGCTCATTTCAGTGTCTGTCTAATATCCCATAAATGTAATTGTGCTTTCCTTTAAAAACAAACAAAAATTTGACCACCTGCTCTTCGATTTCCATCTCTGCACTTCTTAATCAGCTCCCCTGTCTGTAACAGGGGGATTATGTTGCTGACTTCCTCTCTGAAATGCCTCCGTGTCTGCTGCTGCCAAGAGCCATGCAAGAGCTGGGTATAATTGCTTCTGCTCGCACACAATTCTCCAGGCCTGCAAAATGGGCCTCTTACTTATTCATTTTTATCTTAGTAGACAGAAGCTGCCACACTCTCTGGAGCAGCCCAGGCTTGGAGCCTGTTGGAAAAGCACTTTTGCCTCAGATCTTGGCTGTAGCAAGAGGAGAATTGCTGGCTTTCTCTTTCCACTGCACTCTTCTGTCTGCCCTCCCCAGGAAGCTGATCCTGACTCATCAGACTGGGTCTCTTGGGCACCCTCAGGTTGGAGCCTCTGAGAGAGGCCTGTGCTGAACTTCTTCGTCTTTGTTTCCTATTTTGAGGAATCTTTCTGCAACTTGGGGAACTCTTGGTCCATCAGTTATTCTGAATGTGGTGGGTGAAGCTTTCCTTCTGCCCTCTGATGTCTTCCTCCTTTCTTTTTCCCACAGCACTGCAAAAAATCTGAAGTTTTTACTCCGTTTCTTGAACTTAATTAATTAGATGACACAAATCATGTCAGCATGTGAAGTACAATAGACACTTCCACGTGCTGGTTGGAGTATTTCAGCTTTGTGTCTTTACGAATTTAGTACAGTAAAATGTTTATTGTGGCCACATTTGGAGTAGAATAGGTACAGCATTCTTCCTTAGATAGTGTTGTAGTGCTCTTGAGAAGTTTTTAGCATTTCTTAAGTAATAAATCAACAATTATAATCAGTCTGAATAGACTTAAGAAACCTGTCATCCTTCCTATTTTCTTTTTGGCTTAAATTCAGTTAACTTGTACAATACATAGTGCTTATGTGTGGTTTTGAATGTTGGGAAAACATTAAACTGGGGTTTAATGGAGTCATAGTCTAATGCAGGAGCTTCTATTGATAAGTCATCAAAGTTGTTTTAGTGAAGAGCCTTTTCAGTCCTGGCTTTTAGCCCAAGGTCGATCTAGTTTCACCGAAGTTAATTTAATTTCTGACGTATTTTCTTTCCTTTAGGTGTCAGTTGTTGCTCCTTCCCCAGCCAGACATGAAAGTCTGCCATCACTCTGCTCATTACTGTGGTAGCAGTTTCCATCTTGCACAGCAGCCTGAAGAGTCAGACTGCAGTCTTTTGGCTGTAGTAAATTCTGTCAGGGTGGAGACAAAGTTGTTCGTGCTGTTACGGAAATCCGAATATTCAGTCTAAATATTTGAATTCTGTCACTTAGAAAAAGCTGTTTAGTGGTGGCTCTCTTAAGTTTCGAATTGTCCCTTCCAGTGCTTGGTTATAATCACAGGTACTTCTAACTTGTTCCAAAATAACTAGTTTATTCTGTACTTGCTGAATTGAGTTCAGTCTCACAGAGTTGTTGCAGTTGCCCTGCACGGGCAGATTTATGGGACAGACCTTACATGGAATTGGCATGGGGTCTGTGGCTGAGATGTGCAGGTTTGGGAGCAGTTCTCTAGCACTGATTCTTCATGCTTTTGGTTTCAGCGCTCTGAGAAGTCAGTGCTTCTTACACTGCCGGCTTTTTATCTTGGCAATGAAAAGAGGAAGTGGATGGACCAGATCGGATCAAATCAGGCTGGTGTCTGTGCTGTTCTCGCAGTCACTGCTCCCAGAGGAGCTGATCAGCTCGTAGCTGTACAGAATGTGGCTGTTCTGGTCAGTGTCTGCCAACAGAGGCTGTTCCTGGCAGGGGTGCACCTGAGTTATCACAAGTAAACACTGGAAAGCTGTTCTGTACTGCATTGCAGGCATGAAACTGTTCATTTCCAGCCTCCTCCTCCCTGTTCCGCTCCATCTCGGTGGCACGATGATCTGGGCAAACAAACCCCATCTCTGCTATCTCACCTGATTAGGAACTCAGTGCAAATCCGATCCCTGCCTCCCCCAGCAGCTCCCAGCTTCCCAGAAGTGTGTGGGGAGTGCCTGTGGAATTCTCCCTCCCTGGATGCCGGCTGGTGGGGTTTGTCCTGGCACCCAGGCGGGAGGGATGGGTTCCTCTCTCTAACTGCATATGTCTGAATGAATCATCATGCAGTGCTTTTAAATCATTTGTCCAGACAGAGGAAGGCACTGCTACTGGTGGTTGTACTTGGGAATGGTGGCGAGACTGAGAACGTGAGGAATGTTCAAACTGTGCTGTAAAATTGCTTTGGTGTGGTTGAGGGGTACCAAGAAATACTTGAATTTCAGGCTACTGTTGGTTTGTAAAAATCCCTGTTTTCTTCTCGGTGGGCTCCCTTGAACCAGATAGTCACTGATTTTACTTTGGGGTAAATGATAAAGAGCTGGAGCTAATGCTTGAGATCTGGTTCATCTTATTTCATCCCAGCCCTCTGGTTTTGGGTGCACATGCTATGAGAGAGAGACTGGACTGGAGATTTCCATCTCCAGCACCACAGATGTCCGTGATCTTCAGTGGAGAGGTGCCCAGTGCTCCTCTCATGTTGGTGTTTTAGCTGCAAGTCATGATTCGGTGTGTAAAGCTGAGGGTATGGGTTTAAGATTTCATTAATGTGGACATAACTGCAGCCACATGTCTTTGTGCACAGTGATCCCAAGCACATACACTCGTGTCCTTTCTGTAACAACTGCATGATGCATTAATGCCCTTGTCTGGTACAGCCCTTGCCTCATGTTCTGTAGTTTATTTAATTATTCTCTCATTGGATCTGTGCAAGGAATTCTCACACTGGTAAAACTCTCTGCAGGCATTGAAATTAGACACGGGTCTTCTGCATTGGAACAAAGTGTACTTTTGACTGGGGGTTAATGACATATGGACTAACACATTTTAATAGCTAGTTATGGCTGTCTATGTGCATCTGTTGCTCTTAACCTCATGTTTTTGTGTGTTTTTTAGCCCTCCTATATTCCTATCATGCATATGTATGCATCTGTTTATAATATATAAAAATACAGAATGATAGAATGGTTAGGAACCCATAAGGATCAGGGAGTCCAGTTCTCTAAGCTATTTATTTATGTGTGTGTGCAAGTAGTTTATAGCTAAATTAACACAAAATTCTCCTTGAGACTTCTCTGCTTTCACCCTCCTTTGTATTAAGGCAATATATGAACTGTCATATGGCACCTGCATCCCACTTCTGACAGGTCCATAAATTGCAGTCCTGCAAGGGAAAGCTCTCTGAGACCACTTGAAAGGATTTCCTTGACGTTTAATGCTTGGGGAGGATGGACAGAGCATCCTGTTCTAGAAGACCTGCTCTTGCTGGCCTGTCTGACCCCACAAGTGTGGAAAGAGTTTATAGCTGATCAGGGATTTTCTCTCTCTCTCCGAAGTGTGTCTTGAGTGAGACCTGCTGCAGAGATGGACACGGACGGCTTTGGGGAGCTGCTCCAGCAGGCAGAACAGCTGGCAGCAGAGACAGAGGGGATCTCGGAGCTGCCTCACGTGGAACGGAACCTGCAGGAGATCCAGCAGGCTGGGGAGAGGCTGCGCTCCCGCACCCTGACCCGCACCTCCCAGGAGACGGCCGACGTGAAGGCGTGAGTGGGGACACTGGCACTGCCATCCCTGTGTGGGGCACAGGCACTGCCATCCCTGAGTGGGGCACAGGCACTGCACAGCCTGTGTGGGGCACAGGCACTGCCATCCCTGTGTGGGGCACAGGCACTGCACAGCCTGTGTGGGGCACAGGCACTGCCATCCCTGTGTGGGGCACTGGCACTGCACACCCTGTGTGGGGTACTGGCACTGCCATCCCTGTGTGGGGCACAGGCACTGCACACCCTGTGTGGGGCACAGGCACTGCACACCCTGTGTGGGGCACAGGCACTGCCATCCCTGTGTGGGGCACAGGCACTGCCATCCCTGTGTGGGGCACAGGCACTGCACACCCTGTGTGGGGCACAGGCACTGCACAGCCTGTGTGGGGCACAGGCCGTGTGGGGCACTGGCACTACCATCCCTGTGTGGGGCACTGGCACTGCCATCCCCGTGTGGGGCACAGGCACTGCCATCCCTGTGTAGGGCACTGGCACTGCACACTCTGTGTGGGGCACTGGCACTGCCATCCCCATGTGGGCACAGGCACTGCCATCCCTGTGTGGGGCACTGGCACTGCAAACCCTGCACAGAGGGGGGAAGCTGCTCACGGGGTTTAGTTTCTAACAGGTGGGGACTCCTGTGAGGAGGACGTGCCTGGGAGAAATACAGTGACTGCAAAGCTGGTATTTAGTTAGTGTGGGGTGTCGTGGTTTGAAACCCCCAAAAATCCAATTCTTGAGTCCAAGCCCCCCTCCCACAACTCACCCCAGTGTGAGGGGGTTTTCCAGACACAACACAAGACTCAATATGGGGGGAAGGGAATTATATTACAATTATTACACAAATAAATATTATAATACATTATATACACAATCCTAACTATCTCTCCTATGATAAAGCAATATTTACATTGGATCAAATCTCTTTTCCCTCCAATAAAAGTCCAGAAGGGAAGAAGGAAAGATCCTTTCCACATTCAGGGCAGCAGTGTCTCTCCTCTCCAATGCAGCAGTTGTAGCTGGATTGTTGTAGCTGGATCTCTTTTCATTACAAACAAGGGGGTCTCCTCTCACCCCTCTCGGCCCTTTGGGGGAAAAACACGTTTTTTTCCCCACCACAGGGGTTTTTTGATTTTTTTTTTTTTCCCCTCCCACCTTTCTCATACTTCCAAAAAACAACAGAGTAATTGAAGGATTTATTTGAGTAGCTGCTGTTCTCGATTTTGGGCGCTAAAGCCAAAAAGTGCATACCTTGCTCTGGCTGCTGCTGAAGGTGTTTACCAACACAGTGTGCATTTTTTCTGTCTGGAAGGACTTGGCAGCTGTGCAGCACTGCAGTGGAACAGCAGAAAGAGTTCAGCAGGCAGAGGTGGTTGGATAGACACACAGGGCTGTTCTAAGTTTGGTTTTGTGCAGTTTTTATAACATGTCTGGGAGCACTGTCTGTACGTGGCTCGCTGCTGACCTAAATATTGGCAATGAGTCTGGGTTGGGAGTTCTGTCTGTTCAATACTAATTTCATATCTGTACAATTTCTTCCTTATAGGTCTGTTCTTCTGGGGTCCAGAGGGCTTGATATATCTCACATTTCTCAGCGACTCGAGAGCCTGAGTGCAGTCACTACGTTTGAGCCTCTGGAACCTGTGAAGGACACTGACATTCAGGTAGGGACACTTGTGACATGTGAACTACACTGTGCTGGTCACTGCCATTCTTGTGTTGTGGTTCAAACCTGTTCTTAGGCCTCTGTGGAGATGCTCTGTGTTTAATTCACTGGCTAGAGGAAATGCAGAGGAGAGATGTTGCTTTCAGTGATGAAAGATGTTTAACTGTCAGAAGCAGCATTAAGTATCAAGGTAGCAGACATGTATTTTAAGATCCAAATTCTTGCTGATGTCAAGAGGAACTAGGTACATACTTTCCTTGTGGACCTGTCTTGGTTGGCTTTGCAAGCCTAAATTGCCCAGGGATGCTTCTCCCTCATAGTTTTGAGACCTATTTTAATGTCTAATTGGAAAATCACATGTGGAACCACTTGGCAGTTTAGAGGTGTTGGAATAGGGGCCGTTTAAGTCAACAAGCAGAAGAGGTGAGTATGGCTTTTTTCTTTCACTGTGTCTCAGATGTCATAACCTTGTCTTGGTGGTAGACCGAATTTGCCATGTTTCATATGCTTTACCAGGTGATTTAATCTTGTAAATTTTCCTGTAGATTGTCTCCCCGGGTGTCTTAAAAATTCATGTGAACCATCTATTTTTGCTTTCTGGCCGTCGCCTGCCCCTGTAGAGTGTCTTCCTGATGAAATCTGCAGGATTCATTACTCAGTTAAGGGCTGGTAATGGAATCAACGTTGTGGGTTGCATTGAAGGTAGCAGTCTGAATTACTGGTTAATCATTTTAAAGTTTATCTTCTCTCCTTACTGGCAGATGACTAAATTATGAGGGTCAAAAGAGTTGTAAGCTCTTCTTTTTCTTTTTCTTTTTCTTTTTTTTTTTTTTTTGCAGGAGTAGTGTGCTCTAAACTACTTAACTTCAGGAGGGGAAGGGATGCACGTGAAATTACCCCATTTTATCTAATATATGTTTTATTTTAGCATTTGGTGCTGTCCATTTTGGGGGAATAGGCCCTTAGTTTACTCTCATTCTGGTGTTGGGAGCCCTGTGGTCTCCTGTCTTCAGGCAGACTTATTTAATCCCAGTTCTCTAAGGCCTGCTTTCACCAAAAATGAGTGTGCTCTGGAGACTTTATCTATTGCCTGATCATAGAGTGAGAGCTCTAAACCACTGGCATTGTTCACTTTCTGTCTTTTCTCATTTTATTCCTTTGTTCCAGTTTCTGATGTTGTTGTATTTCTAATTGGTAGTGTTAAACTTTGTACAAGTCTTCCTTGACCTCATTCTGTCTAGATTTTTTTTTTTCAAGAACTCTTCTTTTTCTTTAGAGTTTACTACTGTTGCTAATTCTTCTTTGATTTCTGGTGTTTTTAGTTTCTGCTTTAAGAAGAATCTTTTTGTGGATTCTCAAGCCCAGAAGCAGTGGAGCACTTGCTCTTTCAATCTGAGATTTGTGGCATGTAAGAAAATAGATAGGACTGCTTGATAATCACATTTTATATTATGACTGGTTACCTAACTAATGTGGAGGTTTTCTTCTTTCTTATTTATACCAGATCTCAAGGCCTAATTTGTTACCGTGATTCTGGTGATCCCAGAATGTTTTCTCCAGTATATTTTTTTTAATCACCCTTGTCAATATTTGAATGCATCCTCCTGTTCAGGAAAAGCTTCCAAGTTTAACATAAAACCACTGGTTAATTGTAAATCAATGTGTTTAAGTGGCCAAGTCAGCCAATGAGATTCAGCCCTTTCTTTAGGAAAACAGCTTAAAAGTACAAATGAGAAACAGGGTTAAAATCAATCATTTAAATCAAAGTTCCCTGTTTGCTCTTTTGCATCATGATTAACAGTGGTGGTTTAATCAGTGATCACTCTAACGACTCATCTCTTAGGCCTAATATTCACGTGCTTGGAATCTTACATTTTTTTTGCAGGCCATGTGCAGAGAACATTCATAGTCAATTAGCTAAGAGTGATTTGCAGTGGGAAGCATGGCCAGGGGCTCCCTTTTAGACCATCTTGCAGGCACATGAGTGAAGTGTGAGTTCTGAATGTTTTGTCCCTGCTCGTTTTCGCAGTTCACAGGTGCAGTGATTTTTATGTTGTCTTGCAGGACATCATCCTCTGCTCTGTCTGAGGATATTTGCAGTCACATCTCAAGCTGTCTGGCTGGTGTCAACAGTGCTCTGTTACCTGACAGTTACTTGCTTAGAATATGGACAAGTCTCTGCACTCCTCTGTAGGTTCTGGTATCAACACTTTCAGGGTAGTTTGTTGCTAGTTATATAAGACACTGCTGACTGTCCTCTAATTAGCTCTATTAATAAAGAAAGTCTTAAAGTTATTTGGTGCTTTAGATAAAGATGTACTACAAAAGTTTCTTTCTATGTTACTTTTTCTTATACCTTCTGATGATGGGATTTGTTTTCCTTCTTCCTAGATAATTAGTTTTATAAGGCTCCTTCAGAGGTTTTGTGTGTATTTTGGGCCAGATGTAACTATCTCTTTGCACTGTGTAGAATCCCTCCTC
This sequence comes from Corapipo altera, assembly GCF_003945725.1. NCBI lineage: Eukaryota > Metazoa > Chordata > Aves > Passeriformes > Pipridae > Corapipo > Corapipo altera. The sequence continues at coordinate 11,601,759 of NW_020884894.1, read as the reverse complement.
CATAAGTTGCTCCCATTGTTTCTGGAAGGCAGAGTGAACAGTGATAAAAGGGAGGGATCTGTTTATTTCTTTAGGAGGCTTTACTCTGCTGTTACTCAGTATTTACACAGACATGCTGGAAGGTTTTAATTCTGTGGATTGGGAAGGGCTGTTCTGTTCTGCATCAGGTCCTCAGCCTGTGCTTTCCAGTGTAACCATTACTCTTTTTAACCAGCAAAAACTTCTCCATAAATCCTTAATGAAGTTGGTTCTCACTTCATCATCAGTGTTGCAGGCTCAGCTCTCCTTTCTCAGTCCTGTCTTTTCCTCTTGCTCAACACACAACTACTTGCAACTCTGTGTAGAATGCAGCAAATTTATTTAGCCTTAAATCCTGTCTGAAACTTTTGTAGAGTCTTTAATTATTCTTTTATATGTGGAGGAGAGCATCCTAAGGCATGAAGTCCCAGGATGCTGATGCAAAACATTCAGAAAGTGTTAAGAGAATTTAGGAATTCACCTTAATAGATTTAGGAATTCACCTTAATAGAAGTCTCAACTTGGGTTAACAAGCAGGAGGGACTTTCTGTACAGAACCTCTTTAAATGGCACACTATAGTGCTGACTAAAAAGTGCACCAAATTGCAGCTCAATTAATTATCTGAATTATTTATCAGTTGTAAAATGTAGATTGCTTGCACATAAAAGGGTTGTGAGTCCAGGAAATGTCTCCCACTAGAGCAGTAGGCCGGGAAGATTATGTAAAAGATTCTGGGCTTGCCATTGAATTATAGGAATTTGTATTTTTCCTCTCTCATTTCAAAGCTTGTGTTCTTAAATTGCATGCAGCACAACAAACACTTCTTGCAGTAAATTCAGTTTATAATAATTCTTGTGTCAAGAATTTGTACAGATCAAGATTTTTCCGGGGCATTTTGGCAAAACCTTTTCCAAATTGATTGTGCTACTCCAGTGATTCTCAGTGTCATATTTGGCACTATTTATGTGCTTGGGTCTTTTTTTTTGTTTCTTTGTGTCTTTTAAAAATCCCAGGTAAGGGTTGGTCATGGAAGCCTGTATCCCAAAGACAGGCCATGTGCACATAAACTGATTTGGGTACCTGGGAAGGGTTAGTTGCAGGATCCAGGTCCAGTTCATACCTGCTGAGATAGTTTGCCTGATTACAGTGTATGTTTATGCTTTACTCTGGGCCGTGGTTTTGAACAAGTCACATTGGCTTGATCCTAGATTTTACCCCCCTCCCTGCTTGTTTTGAAAGGTCTAAGCCCAAAATCACGGTGGTAAATGTAAGAAATGGCTTTGCTCTCACTTTCCAAGCTCGTTCCAGCTCTGTGCAGATTTGAGAAATGAATGCTAGAAGCAGACACGAGCTCTCCTGGCGTGCATTGCTCATCTGCTTAGAAGGTTTGAGGTGAAGGCCTGGCTCCATCACACTGAAGGGAAATTTTGTTGAATTATCTCATTTGTACAGCAGTTTCACCTTGACCTTCTGATCTGGGCAGAAATGAAATGAAAGGTTGCATAGTAGGGTTTGGTTTTGATTTCTGGGTGTGGATGTTCAGAATATTGACTGAGTAACTCTCTGGAGGTCCAGATACAGAAATAAGAGCTTTTATCTAAATGAGGGCAGAGGGTTAGACTGAAATCCATCCAAGTGGCAATGGAGACAGACTGAAATTAAGTATCTGGGATATTTTCAGGCTTTTCAAAATACCACGAACAGGTTCTGCATCAAAGGTAGCTTTGACTTCTGCTTTAGTGTTGGTAGAATCTGGGTGCCAGGATGCTTGCCCCAGCACTGTGTGTTCTATTTGTGTGTATGTAATCATATGAGTTTTTAAATTATACCAGGTACTGAAAGGGTGTGTTACTCAAGAATCTAGCTCTTACTGCTGTTCTGTATTACCATTTGTGATGTACTTTGTGGTATCTGCTAGAATAATACCAAAGCTTGTGGGTAATCTACTAGAGGGTAACTAAAATCAGAGTTTATAAATGGAAATGCTGACACAACCTTAAAGGGGCAGCCTCAAGTGCTGTTCACCATCCATTGTTTGCATTAGCTTAGCCTGAAAATGCGTTTTTCCTTTTGCAGATTTTGTCCTTTCCCATTTGCCAAACATTGATTTCTCCCCCCGCCCCCAAGTCCTTCAGTTCTAATGGAGCTTGAAATTAAGGTGGCTTTATTTTCCTGTCGCTTCCTTGTTCACCCAAATCGATGGTGCCAGCACAGCTGTGGGGACCTTTTAACCATCGCAGAGCCGCGAAGGGGAGTGCAGGAGGACAACACAACCTTCCACCTCGCTTTTTTGGGGTTGCTGTTGGTTTCTTTGCGTTGCTGCGGTGCAAGGAGTGAAAAATATTATTTGCAGCCATAGTTTGAATTCTTCAAAAGCTGTAGGAATCTTGGGCTCCAAAAATAGCTCCAAAAATACCTTTCTGCAACGGTTCTCAGAAGTCATTTTTTTTTTGTCCTCCTGCTGCTAGTGCCTGCTAGTGTCAAACCCTGCTGTCTCACTGCTTGCATTCAGGATTTGAGCCCTCATGTACACATTTGGGCATGGAAATCAAGAATATAAATATCCTGGCAATTAATGTGGCCAGAGACAGTTTTGACACAATTGAAGAAAGCAGTGATAGGGAGTGAATGAGTATTTTGACGTGCAGCAGATGGAGTTAAGGGATGTGGACCTTAGAAATATAAATTACAGGAACTTCCTCAGCCCACCTCTGAGGTGTTTGCATGTCTCCCTTCTTTAGGTAACGTGTAACAATTTTACATAAACTGCAGCCAAGGGCTTTTGCAGCCTGGGTGAGACAGGCAGGGGTTTGGTGGCCTGTCTGCCACCTTCCTGACCCTGACAGTGTCCCAGAGCCCATCAGAATGAACAGGCTGGCCCTGAGCCTCCCAAGGCCTGTCCTGATTAAAGGTTGTACTGGAAAGTGGCAAGATGTGCATAGACTGGGATGTGACTGGGATTTAAGAGTGCAGGCTTCTCTGTTTCATAGCCAGCATGGTTGGGGTTTGTTTTGGTTTAAGTTAAAAGGAATAAAAACCAAACAAAAACAAAAACAAAACAAAAATAAAAATAAACCTCCCTCCTTTTGGCCTCAGATAGGTGAGTGAATCACACTGTAGAAAAAGAGAGATGAGAGAGGAAAAAAAAAGCCAAAGACATTGGGAATGTATTTGGGGGTTTTGGTGTTATTTGTTTTTTTGCTTTTTCCCTCACACCCTTAGTAAGCAGCCGTTTTCTGTAGTTTTCCTTACTGCAGCAACATGGTTTAGTAGTGCAGTTTTAAATTACCCTGGCCTTACTAACCTTAAAAACAAACATGCATGCCCCCCCAAAAACCCAAACCTTGGCACATTTAATGTAGAATACTCTGGCATTTTGTTAGTTGGCCAGATTACAGTCACTCAATAAATGCTGTGATATTGAATTATTTCAAATTCTTTTTTTTTTTTTTTGCTTGGTTGCATGCTGATTGGAGTAATTATGTGGTGATCTTCCAGTTCATTATGGTTCTGATCAGGGGTTCCTGACTCTAAGGTAGTTGGGAACAGCGTGTGTAAACAAGAGGGTCTGAAAGGGATATTTCAAAACTTTATGCTAGTGCAAGGTCATGAGGTGGAAAAATGGGGAACTCTTGTTCTATTAGCTGTGTTTATTGATCTATTTAAATTCAGCTATGTCCTGGCACATTTCACATTTCCTGTCTGCTTAATCCAGATATGTTCTCTGCATCTCAAATAGGTACAACTGTAGACTTTTAGCAAATGTCTTCATTTCTCCTCCCCTGTTCTCCTTTTGCTGTGTAGCTCTGCCCTTGGATGACAGTTGTTCCAATTCCTAATTGAATGTTACCTCATACCCCTGTGAAGGAGCAAATGTGGTATAAAAGGCAGTTTTGACATCACATATCCCAAAAGCATCTCCTATGCTGAGGTGTAAATATCTCTGCTTCTCTTGGAAGCACTGCAGGATCCTTTAATAGAGCGAACCTGGGTGTGATATCTGAGTCAGGATTTCACCCAGACCCTGCTGGTAGCAATGTTACTATTGCAGGAAGTAGTGTGGGATCATTAATGGCTTTCAGGATCTGTGTTCCCTGTACCCAGGAGGGTGGCACCTCTGGCAACGTTGTACCTCTCAGTGTCTCGCAGTCCCATTAATTTAGTGCTGGCTGAGGTCTTGTATTGACCACTGACCTAGACAGTGTGTGCTCAGCATGTGCAAATGAACTGTTGGAACTGGTGTTTTCATGGTGCTAGAAAGATTTAGTAGAACGGTTTCATCTCTGTGGTTACAAAGGATTGGGGAGAAGAAACAATGCTGAGATGCAAATTCTTGCAACCTGCCAATTTGCCTCCTCTATGTATCATGCCATAGAGCACTTCCTTGGATTAAAGAAATGGTTTTGTTTATATGAGGCTCAAATGTAGCTTTTGCAAAGCACAACTCCCATTTTGTTTTGTAAAATTTTGAAACCATAACAATAAAAGTGTAGACCTTACAGGAGAGGATTTCCAGTACCTTGATTATAGCTCTGAGATAAAAAAATCTGCAGGGCTGTGCTGGAATTTCACAGTGGAATTGATTACACACAGAAGTGAACCAGGTTCATCTATGTTGCATTTAAGGGGAAAAAAAGTTGTCAAAAATAAACAAGAAGGTAAATGAGGTTTCTAAAATATGAGCAGCATTTTCTATAGCAGCAGGGTAAGACCAAAATTTGGAGGTTTTCTTTTTTCATTCATTCTTTATTTTTAAAGCAGTCCAGTTTTCTCAGTGGACCTTACTGTGTCCTTCCAGTACCTCTGTGGAAATGGGAAGTGGAAACTCTTGGCTTTGGGAAGCCCTGCTCGTAGCCACACAGAGGCCTTGTTACAGGGACTTTTCAGAGATGGCAGAACCTTTCAGTCCCAGCATTGCAGTGGGTTAATGGATGTAAGCTGTAGGTTTGGCACTGAAAAATGAACACTTACCTATTTAAGTCAGTATGGCTTTTCAGCTCTTCTGAAAAAGAGAAGTAAAGAAAATTTCCCAACTGCAGTAGGAAAAAAAAGAATTCTGATCTTCAGCAAACTTGTCTGAAATGAGGCAGAAGGGCTTGGAGCTGACCTGTAAGAGAGGTGGATTTGTTACCTTCCTCCTAAGCTATTGCTTTTGTAGGGTTTTTTGCTAGTCTTTATTACACGAGCATTGTCTTGACCACCTTTCTCAAGTAATTCCTCATGGTGCTGTGAGCTGTACAGAAAAAAAATCACTCTTCCACAAGGGAAATCTGTAATGTGAGCAGGCCAGACTCTCTCACTGAACTCCTGTGGTCACAAACAGCATAAAACCCTGGACACTTTCTTTTCAGCAAGGCAGTTCATCAAATTTATTAGGAAAACCAGCAGCTGCTGCAGCTCTCGACTCCCTCCCCTCCTTTCAAGCCCCCCTAATTTACTCAGGCCTCTTGAAAGTGTTACTGCACTGATGAATTCCACTGGGGTTTATCACTGAACCGTTTGCCTAATTTAGCAGTCTGGGAAAGGCCACAGGTACATTGTTGTGCATGGCCTCCTCTCCACTGTAGTAATTAGTCAGTTTGACTCCACATCCAAAATCTTAATCCTAGGCATTATCAAGCTTTGCTTTAAAATAGTCACTAACTAAGAAGTGTGTCAACTGTTTATCAATGCCTGGGCATCAAACTGAGATGTACTTGAGCTTCCCCGTGCGAAATGGGAGCCTGGAAATGTGGCAGTTTGCAGAAGAAATGTTTGGGTTGTGTGCATGGATGTTTTTTAACTTTCTTTTTGAAGTCAAAATGAATTCTTATTCCTGCCAAGATATGCTCCTGAAAGAAAGTTGCAGCCTTTTGAGGTAGAACTAAGGATACATGCATTTGCTTCACTCATTTAGATTTTTGGCAGAACTTCTGTTCTCTCTGCATCCTTTTTGTTTTATTTCCTGTCCTTTATTTCTCATCTTTCTTCATCTCTCATTTTTTTTCTTACTCCACTTGTGTTTATTCCCTTTGCTTTTCTGCTCTGGATTCATCTATTACCTCCTCCCTGCTCTTTACTCAGGTCTCTGTTTTGACAGTATTTTGGGTGCAAAAGGGTTGTTTGCTTACTTTGAATGAAATCATTAAACTTCTGTTAAAACAAAAGGCAGTTATTGTGAAATGTCTCATTGGTTTTCTGTGCATGTGAAAGTGAGTGAAAGAAGCTTAGGGAGATGAGTTGGAAATTTTCTGTGCCATTCCATTACTTGTATCTCAGCAAGCATGCAAGATGCACGGTGCTTCCACCAGAAGCTCCAACGTGCTTATGCAGCATTTTGAGCCACAGCTAACAGATTATTTTTTAAGTTAATTGGAACAGCATGCTTAATTGTTGCTTGGTAAAAAAGGCTTGAGAAGGTTGGAGAGATTTAGTTTTAAAATAACTTTATAGAGGAATGAGTTAGCATGTTGCCAGCTGTTGTGACTGCAGTGGAAGTCTCTGTGGACTGTGCTTTTGAAGCAGCAATTTCTGGGTTCTGTGTTATCTTCTAGGTTTACTGTGGGGTAGAGGTAGAAAAGGGAAGGGAGGTTTTCTAACTTGTGGTATTTTTGAGTGAGCAAAGGGAAGGCTTGCCAGTGTTCCATGAGTGCTGTTCAAAGGCTGGTGGATGAGGAAAGACAGCAGGATACACCTCTGCTTAATTTCAGTTTCAGCAGCTTTATTAAACCCTTTTGAATGCTTCAGTTGGCTGTCCTAGACTTGATACAGGATTAGCTGAAACTAAATCTGTCATAGTTGATTTCTCAGACCACATTTGGGACAGATCTGTTTGGTTGCCTTTAGGTGCTTATTGTCAGCACCAGATAAATAAGAGGAGAAGCACTGACAGAGATGTTCATGGGGATATCTGCTTGCTTTATTAGGCATCACCTTGTTCCTTGGTGGCTAGAGACTGGCTGTCCCTGAAGCATGAGGAAAATAATTCTTTCCTCAATTTTAGTGTTAAGCTCAGCTCTAGATACTGTCAATATCCATATACATACTGAGTCAGTTTTTAATCCCATTATGTTTTTGGCCTTGTCATCTTCCTGTGGTAGTAAGTTCCACAATCCAATTACAAATTATGTTAAAATTTATTTCCTTTTATTGGTTTTGAGCTTGGCATCATTTAACCAGACATAGTTTCCTTTTTGTTCAGATCTGTATGAACTGGATTTCTGGATCTGCCCTTTCTGGAACACTTATTTTACAGTCTTTTAAAGTACCAGCTCTTGGTTCCTTCTTATTAATGTTGTTCATCCCCAAAGTGTTCCCACCTCATGCTTTTGCTGATTCCCCAGATCTGCCCTGCAGTTTCCCTTCTGAGGGTGGCTGTCCAGCTCACATGGTGTTCCTGATAACACCCCATTGTTGTTTGGTTTTCCTGATAATGATGTTCAGTGTAGCCAAACCGGGTGTGAAAGGCAGGAGGAGTAATCTGTGAAGGATTTGATTTTAATCTTGGATAAGTGGGGGAGTGCACAGGTGGGGATACCATACAGTATCATGACAAATCCTTATCTCTAAATGTGTTTGCAAGCCAGTAGGATTCTTTGGGCCAGATTCTAATGTATGAGAAAAGACATTTCTGAAGACAAGTGGGGGAGGAAATGGGGGGGGGGGGGGGAATGAAACCACATTTTGAACATATGAGTGGGAACTCGCATGTTATCTCCAGATCCTTGAAGCAGTAATTGATTTTGTCTGCTATGGTTACCATATAGTAACTGAAACATTCATTATTTCTTTCCTCTCCTGCCCCAAGGATTGTAGCAAAAAATGTGGGTTTAAATCCTTTTACTTTGTCTGTTAAGTGGATACAAAAATCTGAAGGCTTTAATGACTCTGAAATAAGCACTAAATGCAGTAGTCAAAAGACTCACCACTCTCTTGACTAAAAGGAACTGTGACCATCTTCAGCTCCTACTGAAAGCTAAGTGCTGGAAGCTGGATGCAAAGATCTATCCCACTGTGGAATAACACATTTGGACCTTGTACTCTGGTTTGATTCAGTTTTTTTTCATAGAGCTAACCCTGCAATATTTCTTTTAGTACCCATCTGTCTTGATTTAATTTTTCCAAGGTAAAAAATGGCTTGTTTAGAAAATTTTGCAGCTCATTGCTAGTGGTAAGAAGCTTGATTACTGAACAGATACATTGTATCAACATCACTTCTTAATTTTGTTTTGCTGTTTGACTTGAGGTTAATGTTTTGGCTTCTTATTTGCTGGTAGGATGAAGTGCATAATAGTGCTGTGTGTCATTAGCTAATGTTATGCTAAATGTTCTGTTGTTTGTCTGTGGTTTCATACCCTTAGATGCTTTCTCTACCTTTGCTAATGTACTCTTGATTTTTTTCTTTTTTTTTTCCCCTCTTCTGAGAAAAACCTTGGTGTCTGTTTTTCATGAGCTTTTGACTTAGTGAATTATGGAAATAAGCACTCGAGGTGGACACATCCTCTGGCTCGTTGCTGGAGCAGGGGGGAGCTGAGCAGGGAATGATTCCCATCAGCTCGTAGTGTAAAATCTTTGGCTAAGAGGCAATGGGTAACTTGTCACTCAGTTATACCCCTGTTAGGCACTGGAGCAGAATTGTTAACTTGTTGACTTCTTTCCTTCTTTCCTCTGGGTTACTGTCTTTGCTGGCTTTTTCCGTGCTTTGGCATTTTCTCTGGGAAGCCTCCCCAGCGTGGCAGGGCCGTGGTGCTGTGTCCCTTGAAGGCTGCCAGAAGGCAGATGGGGACCTCTGGACGTTCCTACCCCTGGTGTATGGCAGGGACACCAAACCAGCAGGACATTTCCTCCATGTGAAAAGAATCTGAGGCTTGTTTTGAAGGCTGGATGGTTCTTGCTGATGTTTAGGGGTGCTGGATTTGGGGAGGAAACATTACAGATGAGCCTGTGTGTCCCCAGGAATGCCCAGACATGGAAGGCCTATTGCAAAGCATCAGCAGGAAAGAGAAGCAAGTCTTGCTCTTCTGTCAAAAGTTATCCCTGTAATAAACACCCAAAGCCAAGCTTTGAGAAATAAAGTTCTTTTGCAGCAGACTAGAACAGATCTCCTTCCTGCAGGAGGTTGAATCTGCAGTGTGTCTTAAGGGGCAGGATTTAGTTGTTTGTCTCAATAAGGTCTATCTTCTCTTGGTTACAGGTTTGCTCTCTTTGTCTTAAAAAAATCTCTTGCTCAAACCCTTCTGCATGCATTGCCTCTGAAGAAGTGCCTGTAACATTTTCTCTCCGAGATGAAATACTAATTTCCAACCAATATATTATGTATTAGCAATGCATCCTGGCAACAAACGTTGCTTGAAACCACATATTCAGAGAGGAAGGTGGGAAGCGCAATTCAAAGGCTCGAGTCGCTGCGGAGACGGCTCAGCAGAACATGTTGCATGTGGGAAGTGCCCCAGTGGATCCAGGGAGGCTTCATCTTCCCATCTCGAGGGAGTTTCTATATCCGTGGATTTTATGCAGCCCTCCGAGGTGGATCCTTTTGCCTTCAGCACGCCTGGCTGGTGTCATCTGTAGGAAGGAACACACCCTGGTGCTGGATTTGCAAATGCAGTGTTTGTCTTGTGGCACGTGTGCTGGAAGGTTATGGCCATCCAGCAAAAAAATGAGGATTTTTCTGATACTTCACATGAACCTCAACATGGAAATTTTGAAAGTGGAAAGAGTCAGATGCTGAAGGAGGAGAAGGATGGCCACCACTTATAATGGAATGGGGTTTCCTGCACTCTTATATGCTGATTAATTGACTTTAAGCAGGTTAAAGCAGCAGAGCATCTGGGGCAGGAGTTACAGTTTGGTTGTCCATCTCTCTGCAGAGCATAGAGAGCTGGGCAGGCTGTGCCTTTGCATTAGTGAGGCTCTTTCTGGTGTCAGTGGCAATGGTTTGCTGATCTCCTTCTTTTCCCAGCTGAAGTTGCAGAATGATAAATTGAAAACTGTCATGCCCAGTATCCTGTACCTCTGTGCCTTATGGAGAATGCATGCAGCAGACAATGAAATTGAATTGCTGTCACGTGTGACTAAAGAAAAGGGCTTTTTGTTTCTTTCACAATTTATATTTCAGCAAGTGCTGCAATTTGTTTTTGTAAGCTGAACCCGTCGTTAATGCACTTCCTTGAGAAGCTGAGGAGTTCTGTTCAATAGTGAATTTGTGGAGACAGTGTAGGTAAGGTAGGACCTCAGCATTTAGACATAACTCCTGAGCTTATCGATTTATTCCACTCAAATGTTTTACCTCTTGAAACAACCCTTTGCTACAGTTACTGCACTGGATCATTGGCCTTGCTGTGTAGTATCGACTAATTATCTTAAAAAATGAACTTCCAGCTTCCAGAGCAAATCAGGAGTGACACCTTGTCAGCACCACAGAGTGGGAACCTCTTCCTCCGGCAGAGAGGCCTCCAGGTGGGCACACAGTGGTGCTGCTTGGGGTGAGGTTGATGGCCCTGAGAAGTGCCAGGTTTGAAAGGCTCAAGTGCTGGCCTTTCTAGTACCGTTTGTGAAATCAGTGCAGTGTGTTAATGAATGTGACTTCCATTGATGGGTGTTGCTTCACAGACTAAATCTTGTTTACTCAGACTGACAGTCTGGCAGCCGATTCCTTTGGGCTCTTCCAGGGCCATCAGGAGTGTAAATGATTGAAGTGCAGCTACCTTTTGAAGTGTTTGTATGAATTCAGTGCCTTTTGATGCACAGTCATCCATTCCATCAGAGTAACCTTACCTGTGGGATCATCAGAGCTTCCTTTTGCATTAATATCAAAGATTTAGTTAATTGTTACTTCTGATAGCCCAGCAAAAATAAAACAGGAAGAGCTGTCTGTTGTTCCTTATTTTTTGGGTATGATTTAGATCTTGGGGGTTTTTTCCCATTAATCTCTGAAGAACATGCACAGGTGCTACTAGAAGGATCTGCTGAACAAGCTATTGCTACCATGTCAAATTTCTGTGGTCAGTAGTTGTGTTTATTACAAAAAAAGCCTTAGTGGTTCTTAGAATGTGTTGTTGAAATATCTTTTAAAAGATTTTTTAGCTTTCTTTTCAAGATAAGCTTCAGCTGTTTTGGAGCATAGGTACACTGACAGGCCTAGGATAAAGAAGCACAGGGAAATGAAGGCTGAAATAGGAGCAGGTTCATGCAAATCAGTATTGAGTGTAACTGTGGAGATCTCAGGCCTGGGATCTCCAGCAGAGCTGCAATTCAATGTATTGAATTGTTAGAGTGTGCAGCCAGGTGGGTTATTGGCAGTGCACATCTGCATTGCTTCTGCCTCCAGTTACAGCAGCTTCCAGCTCTTTGACTGTCTCGTGGTTTAAAGGCAGGGGCTGGGCAGGGCAGCACAGGCAGTGACCAACAACAGGGAAATGTTGCCCTACAAGCTCATAATCATAACTTATATTAATGACTGGCATGATATATTTTTCTATGTCAAGCTAAAACAATTAAGAGGTTCAGTTGCACATGGAATATCAAAATGCATTTGTTGCTTGACTTTGACTTCTTGAGATCTATATTCAGATCTAAACAAATGCGTGTCCTCCATAGCTTGGAAATGTCTGATGACAAATTGTATCTTACATTTGTTTATAGCACACTTTGTGAGAACACCTAAAATGGAACCCAAGCATTTAGCTTTTGAAGCCAGAGGCTGTAAGTGAGGTGTAAAAATGGAGAGTGTTCTGGAGTTTTGGGTTTCGGTTTTTTATTTCGGTTTTTCAGGGGAATGGAGGGCGGATTTAGAACAAGAGCTCATAAAGAGCCAAGGATATAGGATTTCAACACTTGAGATTTATCCATTTGTACTGACTGACTGAAAGCAGCACACTGAAATCAAACCACCAAACTGCTGTCAGAGGTGCTGTGGATGAACAGGGAATGGTTTTTTTATTTCAGAGATTCTGCAGGACAGAAGGAAGAAGGGAATGTCTGTTACCAACTTTGAAAGCAAGCATCTGAAATACGTTCCAAGAGTATTTTGGAGCAGGAATGCCAGTTTAAATATTTATGCAGCGTTTTATTGCACTGATTCAAATATTGAATAGCACCTGACCCTTGAATTTTTGGATCCTTGCCTGACTGGCACCCCCTGATGTGTATATTTACTTAGAAAACGGCCTTCTGTGGCAGCTGCTTTTCATTGCAGGAAATTGGGAAAGCTGGATTTTGATCCAATTTTTGTCATGATTTTCATGCTTGACTTTGAGTTCAAGAAATGCTTTCCTGTGCATCATTTTCTTCAGCTGAGAAATAAGAGTTGCATTTACCATTTTCTCAGACCTCTATTGTTCACAGTCCTGATCAGTATTTGATGGCATTTAACTGACCTCCAGCTTCCCTCCCTCAGATACCAGACCTTGTAAAAAATAAGGTTGTTTGTCTGCATCAGTAGTTTCCTGGTTTGGCAGTGCTGGGCAGCACAGTCCTTGGCTGCCCCTGTGCTCCATGGACTGTCAGCAGAGCTCCTTTCCCCACCTGAAACAAGGAACTGAAGCTGTGCTACAAACACCTGTCCACTGGCAGCTCTGCTGAAACCTCCCCTTAATCCTGAAGACACCTGCAGTGGCTGTCACCAGCCTGGACTGGAGATCTTCAACTCCTCTGAGCTGAAATTGTGCTAAGACTACAATTAGTTGCTGCCCTGAGTTGTGGCCACACAAAACCCCTTTAAGCTGGCAGTTGATTAGAGTCATAGCCTAAACTTTGGTCAATACAGCTGCTGCCACTGCCCAGTATAATAATTTTATGCAGCAGTATTTTGTAGTGTGGTGACTCTCACTTGAGATGGATTATTTATGACGTGCCTGATGTAGAGAGAGTGAGATGAAGCAGCAAAACCTAGTGATGAGAAGTCTGACCTGGCCTGTTGCTGGGCACATACCCAACTTCTGAGCTTGGATCTTGCACCAGCAAACTGCTCTTGGGGTCTGTGAGGACTTGGGTGTTCCTGCCCCTTGGCTGCCAGACCTGCAGCATTGGCTGCTCTTGCAGACTCAGCCTCAAGATGCAGATGCCCTGACTTCAAAATATCAGCAAAAAGTCTTTCCAGATTCCCAGCCGAGCTCTGTGCTTGTTTATAGCTGAAACCCCAGGGATGCAAGATAGTTTTAGCAAATAAACGTGAGGGATCTGTGGAGGGATTTCTGAAACAATCATTCTCTGTTTCCCTCTGTGTATTTGCAGACTTGGAGAAGAAAATGGAGAATTTGGTTGGCTTGTTTACCCAAGCTATTACACTGGCTTAGCTGTTCCATGATGAAGTTCCATTTCAGTACTGAGCTTACTAGGCTGTGGAGATAAAAATTATCAGTTTGATTGGTTTTGTCCTCCTGTTTTTACGTTCAAGTTTCACAGGGTTGGATCAACGTCTGCCATCATTTCTTCCTGGAAAACAGACTCACCCTGAACCTTTCTGCAGACACAGGGAGCTGCTCCAAGTATCCAAATGCTGTGGGCTTTTTTGCACTGTTAAGAAATATAGTGGTGGCTCAGCATTATGGCCATGGCTTTGAATGGGAAGCCAGTGTTAACTAAATTTAAAACATTTGTTCCATGGCAGAGCAATACTGCCTGATGCTCACGCTTTCCAGAGGGTGTCCAGATCCCATACTCTGCAGAGCTTGCCTTTGGCTTCATTTGATCAAACTGACAGGATCTGTTGAGAGGGATCATGCAGGACTGATGTTGTGCAGGCAATTAAAATCTATGAATTGGATTAAAATCCAAATGTTAGTATGCTTTGATGGGATTCTTTTTTGTTTGCTTTTGACTGAGATGCTTTTTGGAGATAAAGTTGGAACCAGCTCTTAATCTGCAGTTGCTTGGGGCTTAGATGTCTGAGGTTTCTTTGCTTTGCTGCTCTTACCTATTGACCTGCTTGATTAATTTTGTGTCTGAACTTCTGTCCTTTTTATTCCTGACTCTTCTGCCCTGTCAGTACACAGCTGAAAACCAAAAATCTGTACAGTTCAGAGGACCAATTAGGTTTAGACTTTAGGATAAATACTTGGTGGCTGTGAAATAGTATGTGCTTCATTTCTTGTTTCAAAAGTCTCATTTTTTTTTTGTTTATTTAGAGCTGAGCTTGACAAAGAAGGATGAGAGCAGATGCAGTTATAAAGGGTGCATTGTATTTTTACTGCAGCACTGAAGTATTGATTGTTGACTTATTGGTAGGCTTAATGCACAACCATTTCCTTAGTTAGTGTTTGAATGTCCATTAAAATGTTGGCTTGGTGCCAGAACGTTGAAATCCTACATTTATAATATAATTTGTCCATCCAAAAGTACTAATGTGGTTGGGATTTTAAAAAAAAAAAAAGATAAATAGGCAAGTCTTGAGTTTACTTGTTTTGTGTTTGTTAACCTTCACATGCTGAAATGAACCTCTGAAGTAGGAGATGCTGAAAAGGTGGAGGGACAAAACAGAGAGGATTAAGCTTGTTTTGGTTTGTGCATGTCTCTGGCTTTGGGTGGTGGCATGACCACACTTGTGGTGGAGAATGATATTTTCAGCTGTCTGGTTCAGTTTTGCTGTTTGTTACAACCTGCCATGAAGAACAGTAATTGTACAAAGCCTAAAGACTTCACTGCAGCTGGAAGTAAGTACTGGAGATGAAGGGAGACCAGAACAGCTTTCTGCTCTCCCAAATGTGAGGGGAAACAGTTGACAAAAGGTGAGGATCCAAGAGTTTGCCCTCTGGCCACTGTTCTGAGTGTTATTTAATCTCTCACTTAGACTTGTAGCCAAGACTTGCTGCAGTCCCTTTCCTGTCATTTCAGCTTTCCATTAAATAATAAGATTTTGTATGGTAGGGTTATTGCCTGTTAAGAGTCTACCATTTTAAAAGAAATTAGTATGATACTTTTACCAAAAAAAAAATAGATGGTTTTCTCTCACTGGGAAGTAGTAGCAATTGCTCCACTTCTGAGCAAATGCTCGTGTGAATGGTGTAATTACTGAGATGAAGCTTGTGCTGATATTTGTGTTATAATTGACTTCTGCCATGGAATATTTTGGGATTAGTGTTTCTTTCCTCTCTGATCTGACCTTCTCCATTCCCCTGTTTCAGTAATCTGCCAGATCTGATCATTCTGTGTAGAGGTGATTGTCACCACTGTTCACTATATTTCTAAGATGTACAAAGGTGTTGCAAAAAAACTTTTAGATTTCTTTTCCCTGTGCAGTTCAGATCCATTCAATTGCTGTGGCTGGTCTGTTGAATTTTATGGTGTTTGTTCAAAATTTTGAGTTTGGGTGACAAATGATGAAGCAATTTGGAAATGAGCCTCTCCAGTTTCATACCAAGGAAACAGAGAACATAACAAGCTGCTTTGGATTTCCAGGTCATCTTTGTGTAAAGTATACAACACAATTTCTAAGCATTTGTGCTCCTTTCCATGGAGTCTTGTATGGCATGGTCCCAGTTTACCTGACTTAATCAGAGTTTACCTTTAAAAGGTAGAAAAGAAAGGATGTTACCATATAGCAATTTAATTAACACTATGGCAACAACTATTTATAGGCTTTAAATAATTGCAGTGCCAAATTAACTTGCCCTGTTCCACTTTTTTAGATTCTAGCAATTGCAAGAGATGATAAACTCCCTCTCTCCAGGGGGGTGAATTAATAGGTGTTGCAGAAGGCCTGGAAGGGGCAGGATTTGATTGCATTCCTCGAATGCGGAACACCCAAGGCTCTCAAATCAGATAGCAAAGACAATCTGTTGAAAGTTTACATGGACTTGCAGGAAAGACCCTTGCTGATAATGGAGGACCCTAGGGAAAATGCATTTTGGGTAGTATTCAACTTCAGCAGCTGGAGGATCTTGTTTGGAACAAATATTAATAAAATTTTCTTATAAAAGGAGATCAAGTATTCTTTATCTTTGCCTCCAGCATGTCCTTACTTCCAATAAATACACACAGGAATTAATGTTATTTGCAGAACCCTAATTCAGTAATAGTACATAAATAATATGTTGCATCATAATTGAGTAAAAGCTAATATTTTTATTTAAAAGTATGCATTGATGTGTGTAATCTTGACTGTACTACTGAAGCTGCTGTGTGTGTTTGCTTAATTAATAGTAGATGGATAGTGGTTGACCCAAACTCCCCAGTAAATACATCTGCAGCCTGTGATCTTGTGCCCAGTAATGGTGAGAAGGATAATGCTTCCCTGGATGTCTCTGGTTTACAGCCTGCTGTGGTATTAGAGCTGCAATTCCCTGTGGAGATAGAGGGCAAACACCTAAGTTGTGCTCGATGACTGAAGTTAAAGCAGCTGCATTACTGGATGTTCCTCCTGAGTTCTAAGCATTGTGCATTTGCTGCTTTTCATTAGTGAAATGTGTGCTTTGGAATCTTGTCTGCCCTCTTTGGGTGTCTTCTGGAAGGATGTTCTGCAGTAAGGCCTCTCCTAATGGACACCTGTGAGCCTGCAGTCCTGTGAGATCTCTGGGGATAACTGGAGCCTCTTCTGGTCAGTGTTGGGAGAAAGGGGTAAATGAGGTTTGGCCTCTCCGTTTTTCATGAACACGTAGGTTGTATGACATTAATTAGTCAGCAAAGTAATTTCACAGAAAAATTCTCTTGACAAAATAACACCCAAAACCTGCAGTATGATCTTGATTTGCTGAGTGGGTGCTGTTAAGTGCAGTGTCTGGTGATGTGTATCCAGCAGCAAACTGGTGAGCACGCTCAGGTAGAGGGGCATAACCAGAAAAAAATGACTTACCCTTTCAACTCACCCCTTTCAACCCTTGCTGCAGTGACTGTGGGGACAGGCACTTGGTGTTTGGGTGCCCACTAAACCCTGTCTGTTCCTCTGGGGCTGGACAGAAAGTAGATTCTGCAGTAAACTTGGAATATGGGCTCTTGGGTAGCAGGAGCTCAAGAAGGATTAACAACACATTTTTGTTTACACCACTAATCAGTCTTTAGATGCTTTAGTCTTGGCCACTACTGATCTAGTGCATGTTTGAACTAATGACCTCTATTTGAAAATCACTTTGTCCTTTTAATAGTTTTCTGAGTCAGCCTCTGTCCATTCCTGAGAGTCTCTTTATCTGTACACTTGAAAAGGTTGTTCTTTTTTTTGTGAAAGACTAATCCTCGTTTTGTATGGCTGTGCACATTGCATTAAATGAAAGCTCCATGTATTTACCTCACTTGCCTGACACGAGTCCTTGCTCTTTTCCTAATCTAACAGTTTGTGCCTCAGTTTCAGTGGGCTTCTGTTGCCTGCAGTTGTGGAGCTTTAGTTGGACAAACTGGGAGAAGGTGGTGGCCAGGGTCTCATCCCCTGCAGCCCACTGTTTCCCAGTCTCTACCAAGTTTATGTTCTTGAGTCTGACCTTTCTCCAGGCATTTGCTTTTACTAGAAACATCTGCCTGACCACAGCTAGCTGACTTTAAGACATGTAGCAGTGCCAGTCCTTCATCATCTTGGCTGAGCTCTCAGGTTTGATCCCTCCCAGTTCTTTTCCTCCCAGCTCTTCCCGTGCTCTAGCTGTCTCAGTCCTCATCACTGTCTTTGCAAAGAATTACTGGGTGATAACTTGGAAGCAAGGGTGACATAAGTAGTTTTCAAAATCAAAAAGATAAAGATACACAGAGGGAGGATCATTGGAAAAGGTGAAAGGCAAAAGAGTACAAAAGAAATAATTACTGACTTCAGTCTTCTTCGTTTGAAATCCAGGTGAAACCTCTGTAGCTTTAAGATGTGATGCATTTTGGAAGGGATTTAAGGTCGGGATAAGCTGTTTATACCTTTGTTATCCTTTTTAGTCAAACTCAACAGATGGACACTTGCATTTCCTCTGCTGGAAGTTGTATCTGCAGTATTGTCTAATGTAAGATGACAAGGCAAGGAGGTTCAGGCAAAGAAATGAAGTGATAAAACTCCAAATGACTTAATTCGGTACACAAAGGACAGATTTTTGTTTGTCTTCCAATCCTGTCACTCCTGCATGGAAATGTTACTGGTGCTCTTAATACGTACAGCTTCTTAATCACTGTGCTGCTGACGATGATATTAAACAATTAACCAAGCAGACATGGCCAGCACATGCTCTGTGTGAGCCAGGGCTGGAGGAATTTCCCTTCCCAGTTGCTGGCTGTGCTGTGATCCCCTTGAACATTGTGTTTCCAGTCCTCCAGGAAAGGGAGAAGAGAACAAACCATGTGTGACAGATGTTAGTCATGTCACTTAATGCAGGACTGGAAGGCACTTGGATATTAATGTAATGAGCACAGTAGAAAGACCTGAATAGAGTAGACCTGACTTCTAATTAAGCACACCAAGATGCCAATACTGATTTCAGTTGTACTTTCACTATGAGAAATACAAGGATGGTTTGACAAGGCAGCCATGCCCTGCTGTGGTTCATTTTAACCAGGATGCTTGTGGGTGTTCATTTCCCATGCTGGCCAGCAGTTCTAGTGCCACTTTCTTCAGAGCTGGCAGCTGTAATTAAAGGAAAAGCACCAGTTTAGCTTCTCTGCTGAGGAAAACCTAAAATGCTGCCTTCACCCTGCCTTTTTGCTGCTGATTTCAGAACTGCATGGCACCCCATCCCAAGCAGACATCCCTGTGCATCTTGGGATTCAGCAGGTCTTCTTAGGCCCATTGCTAGTGTTTGTTGCCTCTTGGCACCTTGTGGTTTAATGAGGGAGCTGTCTGGATTCCTTTGGCAGAGAGCTGAGCAAGTTGTTCTTCCTAAATGTTGGGGTGCTGCTGGAGGCCCACGGATTACATCCAACTTGCAGGATGGTCCCCATGCCTTTCAGAGGGACACCCTTTGGGGCAGCACTCGTGGTCGTAAGGGGTGAATGAGCCTGTCTTCATCTGTGCACTGTTGGTGAGCAGGCTGGGAGCCATAGCTGCTTCTGGATATGTGTGCAGTCACACCCTGGGCTGGAAACGTCTTCTGCTACATGATGTAAGGTGGGAAAGGATGGTTCTGAATCTGCAGGCAAGTTTCCATGATTGCATGGATTGAATTGCTGTGGAAATTAAGAATATGGGCTTGATTCTGCACGTGTCACTCCTTTAGTGACACAAGTGTGTGTATAATTGCTGTAATAAAGGGGGCAAGGCAGAGCTTTCTTTTGTCAGACCATTCACAGCTGATAACATAACCCTGAAGCAACAAAGGTAAAAGCACAGAATTGTTTCTGCTTTCATACATGTGGATGTGCATTCCTGTGTGGTGCCTTTTGGCCTGTGTGTGTTGGGGAGTTTGGAGGCATTTTGTGAGCAGCAGGAGCACTGATAATTGCACTCTGGTTAATCATCACAGAGGGCTCAGGATTGCTCCTGGTTGATGCTTTGCAGCTTCCAACGGAGTTAATAATTCATTGCTGGACTGTGTCAAAGCACACTCTTAAGTCAGGTTCCTCCATGGAGGAGTCAGACGAGATGAAAGATGGGCTTAGTGTTTGACAGCCATTAACTTGGTGTAGGGCTCTAGGCAGCGTGAGGTTAACTTCCCCATCCCGTGCTTTCCTGTGTTTGGGAACGGGAGGGACGGGAGGGACGTGGGAATTCTGCTCCCTGTGAAGCCGTGTGAAGAAATGCAGTAGCTAGCCAGAAGAATGCTGGAATGAGGGTGTGAATATCAGCGACCATACGGTTCTGGTTCAATAGGCTGTGGGTCGAGAGGATTTGCTTGCCACTGACAGTTTGGTAAAAGAGCTATTTTACTACGGAGTTGAGTTGCTTTCCAACGTGCAGTGCCAAACCTCCCAGGGAGAGCGTGCTTTTACCACCAAGGGTTGAATTTGGTCTTGTCCGTGCTTACAGTCATCTGCAGGAGGGATTGACGTGCAGGGTTTGTACATAAAAAAAGGGGTTAGCAATCTGAATTAAAAATTAACACATTCTCTGCATAATTACAGACTTACAGCCCACTAATGCTGTACAAAAGAGGGCTTTCCAGACAGAGCTTAATGGCCCCAAAGCAGAGCCATCACTTCTTTCCCCCCCCCTCCTTTAAAGTAGCATTGGCATATTTAAAACACTCCTCAAATTCTGCTGCAAAATAGCTGTTTGGCTTCCAGTTCTGGTTTTTGGTGGTGTGGGTTTTTTTAAGGTGATTATTCTTTTCAATGCTAAAGATGGAAAGTGGTTTGCATATTCATGGCACATTATAATTTTGAAAATAATCTCCTAGTGGATATTTAACAATGGCTTTGGGTAAATGGACACTTGTTGCGCTTTGTTTAAACGATTACATCTCAATTATCGCTTGATGGTGAGAGCATGGGTAATACCCTTGGTTCTTTGTTAAACAGGCTCTAATTAAAACTGGTTCCTGCACTTGCCTCTTGGATAAATATGGACGTGAGGTAGTTCAGTGACACTCTGTCAAATTGCCGAATTGAGTGCAAGTTCCCCATTCATCCTGACAAATGATACCGCTAATTGGGGTGTGGATGGCAGGAACAGCACTGCCAGTGTTGGTGCTAATCCTCTCTGCTTGGCTGGGCTTCCCCCACCTCTCCCCTGCCTGGGACCATCACTCTTGTAGTTTTATAGGATTGTGTTTCTCTTTCCCCTGCATCCTCCTGGTCACACAAAGCACTGCTCCTCAATCAGTGCTCTCAGGGCTGTTTCCCACTCACTGTCTTTACATCCTGCCTCTTGTTTGGTGCAAATTTAGTTTCAGAAAGCTATGTTGAAACTCAGGTCTCCTTTGAGCTCTGTAATTAGCCAGCAACTCTCAGTCTGGCTGTGTTGGTGATTTTTTTCTCTGCAAGAGAATGGCTGTCTGTGATGATGGTACAGGTGTTACTGGAGGTGGTCACTTCCCAGTTGTAGTTCTTGCTTTGACTCTGAATGGCTCCTGTTCCTATCCATGGAAGTTAGCCCTTTGCCACAAAGCCCAAATTCCATGCTAGGTAGGCCAGTAGCATCATAATACACTCAACCCACCTGACTTTTTCCTCTGCACTGTTTGTGTGGGAATGTAACTGTATTGATGTCAAAGTGCTAGCCTGGATTTTCTTCCTCTTCTCTTAATCCCAATCTGCATAAACCCCTGAACTCTCTGGCTCTTCTTTCTGCATCCCTTTGAAGGGGGAGGATGAGTGTGCAGAGCTGAAGGCAGAGGCAGCATGCTGGATGTGACAGCCCTGCTTCTGGAGAGAGGCCCTGCCTGTCATTAATGCTGGATAATCACCCTGCCAGCCTTGCAGAGAGGGCAGCAGCGAATGCTTTCAGGCACTCTCCAGACCCAGTATGACAGTGCAGTATTTGCTGCTGCTGCTACAGTGCTGGGTTAAGCAGAGAAGAAAAGATTTTTGGGAAGGAGCACTACCTATCACTTATAACTCGCTGCCAGTGATGCCTTTCAGTTTTGCTGGCTAATGGCAGGCACTGAAGCTGTAGGACTTCAAAAAGGAGCTAATACAGGAGCAGATCTAGCTAGGGATGCTGTTCCTAATCTCCCCCTTAACCCTGTCCAGTGCAAGACTGAAAAGATAGCAGTGATGGCAGACTACTAGCACGTTTCAGGGGTTGGGGTTTTGGGGTTTTTTTAAGGTAGGGATGTTTGCATCTCTTGATTTTTGCTGTCATGGTAGAAGGAATCTCATTCACTCCAGAGATGCAGCTGTACCTGACAAGGTAGGAGATCCTTGTGGACACCCAGAAATGGAGTGAGGGAATGATCCTGACACAGAGAAGGATATTCTTATTCCAACAGCTTCTGCATTCTCTTTGCTTCATCGTTCTCTTAGAGATATGATGCTCTCTACTCTCAAAGAAGACTTTTATGGTTTTCCTGAGCTGTGGCCCAGCATCCCTGCACAGTAGTTTTCCCCCTTCTCCTCCCAGAGTCACATCAGAGTGCAGAAGTGATTGATGCGTGAGCTGACTGAACGCTCCACTAAATTGATTGCCAGTGAAGAACAGATAGCAGTTCCGACATCTTAGCTGGGTTACCACTCAGGGCTGTTTACACTAACAGCCATTTGGGGTGAGGAGTTCCTGTTCATAGCCCGCAAAGCTGTTGCTTTAAGAAATCCGTAGGTAAGGGGAGGCAGTGCTGTGCTGAGCCACACTGGGAAGGCTTTCCCTGGCAATGCAATATGTGAAACAAAGTATATATATCTAATTGTGCTGGTCTGTAATGCGTAGTTCTGCAGTTGAGAGTAGCTTCTGCAGTAACATTACATGGCCAGAAAATAATAGAAAATGTCTGTTGATAAAAGCATCATCTCTAAAGTTGTGGCTAGCAGCTCCAGATGGATGGTTGTGCTCCTGAAATCCCTGGCGAGGCTGCAGCCTGTCCTAAAGAGCCGACTGTCTCTCCAGGTACCTTTACCTGTTTCAGGGCTTGGCTAGAAAGCAAAAACTCTGTGTGTCCTCTGTGCTCCTGGCTCTGCACCACTAGTGGGTTATGCAAAGTAGAGGTAAGCAGGGGGAGAAGGCATCCAAAACCAGAGCAGTGTGTGTGAGGTGAGCGGCAGGGGACCGAGGTGAGCGTGGCAGCAGGGACGGGGCCAGGCGTGGATGCTCAGAAATGCAGGAGGAATGCCAGAGTTAAATTATCCCTGCAAATGCATTACCCTTCCTCTCCCAGAAGGGACTTTGCCTGCACTGTGGGGTGTAGCTGGTCTCGATCAGTGGTTTTCCCTGCAATGCAACTGACTGCAGTTTGCCACTAAGAACATGGGATTTGGACCTGTCTTTGTCCATTCCTGAGGTGCCTGGTAGGAGGATTCAGATATTCGGTACCGTGTTCATGTGGTCACAAGCAGGGAGGGTTTGCTCCTTGCAGTGGTTTGAGGAAAACCATCTTTAGGATCAAGTTTGCTAGTTTCAAAGCCAAAATACATTTTATTTAAGAAATGGCTCTGCCACTTGTGAAACTTTGACTTGTGCAAGGTGCAAAGTGATGCCTTTGAGGTAGGTGAGACTAAGCCACAGAGCACCTTCTACAGACTTAACCCTGCTAATGGAAATTGCTCCCAAACTGAGTACAATGTTAATTCAGAGACTCATTTTTTTTCTCTGTATAAAATATCTTGCACCATATTTACTGATACTTCATGTCCAAGAGATACCCCTGCAGTGTTGTTTTAATTACAACAGAAGTGGAAATAATGAATTGGTGGTGATTCTGCAGATACCTCAGTGTTCAAGCACAGTAAAACACTCTCCTGATAACTTTTTGTCCTTCATTAAATTATACATAGACATCCCAAGTCTGGATTTTTTTGTGTGTCTGTGTTTGCAAATATGAGACGTGCATTTTGTGAGCAGAGTTACTGAACTGTGAAATGCAGTACTGTTGCAGCAGGGCTGTTGTTCTGGAATTTAAGAAGAACTGAATTTGGGAGTGTCACCAGCAGTCTGCAGATGGGAGCTGGGTTGGCACCATGGGTTAAATGTGCACTTGGGACTTGTGGCAGTAACTTCCCAGTAGTGTTAGACACACATTTTGTGGAACAGTTCTCTGTGGTTTTACACTCTGCGTATTAGAAAATGCATTCCTTATTCCTTTAGTGCTTCTAATTTTTTTTCTTTAAGATGGGGGTGGTCTGTTTCTCGATTTTTCCGTGGCTTTCTGCACTGTAATGATGGCACCATCACCTGACTGCTGGAATACACTGGCCTGACTTTAAACATCGGGTGACTGGCTCTTAGCATGGTTTCATCTCTGCTGTTTTACATCTCCTCTTGTAATTGCACGATTGCTTGCAGCATTGTTTTTCTATTGGTGACACTGAAAGGCACAGGCTAATATTTATGTAACCTTATACTTTTTTGTTTGATGTTTGAAGTGTAGGTGAAGAAGTGGTATTTTACGAATAAAATCCTCGTTATTTGAATGTGAGCAGCATATTTTCACCCCTCATGTGTAGTCATTTTATTTTCACCCCTCGTGTGCAATATTTGTAAGACAAGGTTATGTATACACACATTCTTAAGTATGGTATGGAGGAAGAAGTAGGTTGAGCCTGTATGAATAACAGGGCTGCATTTCTGTAGTGCTGACAGTTTCATTGATGGATATATGCTTACAGTTAAATAACCTGTTCAAAGCTACAAAAAAGAGTCATGTTTAATGTAAATAGGCTCTCAGTCTTTTAACTGCTAAATAACCAAACCCAGCAAAACAATAGAGAATCAAAGCTCCTCCTTAAAGAACATCAACACCAATTAATATGCAGTAAAATTATATGCCTGTACAAGTTGTACCAACAGCTCTGCAGGTCTAAAATGGCAGGAGCTTTCTGTTGCTGTATAAAAATCAAACTACCATTTATTTCAGCCTCATGGTATGTGCAAATTCATGCAGCTCAGTTAAGGGAATAGCTTCACAACTGGTGTTACAATCTGTGGCTGGAGTGCTGCATCACAATGCAGCAAATGCATTTTCCACATTAACCAAACATGACAGCTGAAACGATTATTAACCATGCAATATGTCGGAAGTCATCAAAAATTCACATCAGAGTAATTGCAGTGGCTCGGGGAAAAAAAAATAGTAGCATCTCTCTCCTCTTGCCTTCCTGCCGCCTCACCCCCTCCTAATTCCTACATGGTACAGTCCGTTAACAATAAAATATCCTTCTGTAACCTATAAACTGTTACTCCCATCAGTTACTGGTTTCAGACTGATGCTTTCCCTAGAATTTGAATAAAGCACCACTGGAAAAAAATATATAGATGCTTTGCAGGCAGTGGTGTTCAGCCGTGGAAAGCAGCTGCTTTCTTATTGTCTTGCTGGACTCTTGACTGTCTCAGCCATTTCAGGACCTGCAGGTTTGATTTATATTTTTTTTTTTTCTTTTTGAGATGAGAAAACTTGAACATTAATAGAGAGAGATACAGCTGTGTAAGCCTTAATACCAGGCAGCTGAAGTGTGGCAGTTACAGCCAGCATTGACAGGTTTGTAACTCCTCAGTACTGAGATCTACAGGTAGGAATGTCTGTCTTTTAAAATATATAAAATGAAGGTAAAAAGCTTGCTTTGATAAGAGAGAGTTTTCCTTCAGGTGTCTTCTATGGCGGTTTTTCTTTGTGCTGTTGCTGCAGGTTGTTTAAATTTGTAGGTGAGTAATAAAAGAGAACAGGTGGGTAGTTTTGGAGAAATGGTCCTTTGCTCACAGAAAAGAAACCTGGAAGTCTGTGGCTTTACCTTTCGATGTTCTTTGCTAGAGCAGCTGTTGGGTGGGGCAGTCCAGCGTCTGCTTTGGGTTTCATTTGTGTTGCCTTTTTAAAGACCCTCTTGACATTGCTGACTTTGCTTTTCATTTAAGCAGAAATACAGTAGCATAACTTTCTGAATGCCTTTATGCCTGTTTTTTCTTCCCTAGGCTATGAAAAGTCTATGGAAGTATTTGAAACAAAAAATAAAGATGCTACTTGATTATATGGGGTTTTTTACCTCTTGATTTTCATTGTCGTGCAAAGATACTGGTCCACTCTGTTTCCCCTGTTCTTACAGATGCAGTTATGATTTATTTAGAAGACACACAAAACTTTCTTTAATTTTATTTTGAAGTAAGGATTTCAAATATGGGATGAAAATAGGAAAATGTTTCTACTCTTACAAAGTAAATGAAGACACTTGGAGATCTGCTTTTTTTTGTTAGTTTCTTGACTGAGGTGGTGAACTATATTTGCTTAGTCAACTGGAGTTTGCAGCCTAGATCCCACCTCTCTTTGAAGTGAATAGGATACGTTATGAAAGGGGTTAAGCCAGTAAAATCATAGTCAAGGGAAGCAGTCGGGGAATTAACATTTATCTAAATGTGGTGGCCGTGACTGGCTGGGTGGGTGGCAGCTGATTTAATACTCTCAGATCTGAGGACTCAGAGGCTGCATGCAAACTGGCAGTTCTACCTGCCTTTGGTATTGGGACAAAAGTAGAGAGGGTGAGCTGCTTTTTCTCCTTTCCTTTCAGTTCTGTTTTTCTCTTTGGCAAAAAGCAGTTTAATAAGCCATGCTGTGCCGGGATGGCACCTGGGTTCTTGCAGCAGAGGGTGATTTGCCTCCTTTGGGGCTCCCTCCCCAGGTATTAAGGTGCCCGATTGCCATGTTCTGCCCTCTTCCTATAGTCAACTGAGAAATGCTCAGAAGGGGAGACACAGAACAGATGCATAGCATGGCCAAAAAGTTGTCTCTCTTCAACCAGATTACCTGTGCAAAGGGAGGGGGTCTTGCCACAAAAGCAGCTTAGCAAGAAATCAAGTAAAGGACAATGAAATGTGTGGTTTGCATGTGTAAAAAGATGGAGGAAGCCATCCCATCCCCACTGACCCTGTGTGGGAGACAGCTTGGTTATCCTTGCAGTTGGTACAGTGTGGCAAATTATTTTCCTTTGTCTGAAGTGGGTGGGAGACAGAGTTCAACTAAGCTCCATAAATTAATGTATGGGAAAATGACTGAGGCACCGTAATGAATAATTAGCTGTAGGTCTCTTATGGCAGGGTTTGCCGTGATATCTGTTGGCAGCATCTGGACTTGACATTTCATTTACATTGAAGTCCAAAAGCTTGTGTGCCTTGTTAATGCAAAGCACAAATAAAGGCATGCACTGCTAGACAGTTCCTTAGCCAGGGTGGAGTACAGCCGGGGGAGAAAAATGGAAACCCATTGTCTCTGGTGTATCCTCAGCACACCGGTCTCATGCCCCAAGTCTGGAAAGTTTAAACCTTAGGTTTATTGCACAATAAGAGAGAAATAAGCTGAGAAAGGGTGAAGTATTTATTATAACATATTTATTGCAGCTGAGAATTTTAATACGTGCCTTTCTTTCTGAGCTTTATAGTGTCTAACATTTTTAAATATACATTCTGTAATTATTACAGGCATATTCCAGACTTCTGTTTCTTAGTTTAATGATCTGTAATTAATAATTCATAGCTAATTTAAATAATTAACTTTGTGAAATGTATCAGTAATGTAGAAAGGAAACACCATTTCTAAAGACCACGGCATGTTTAAATTGAGGATTTAAAGAAATCATGACATGTATGAACTCCAAATTGCTTGCTTTCACTGTCAGTAAAATATTTATCTTTATTCCAAGGGACACACTGCCATGTTGAAAATAGCTGTTAGGTGAACAAAGTAGCTATGATTTATTTACAAATACTGAAAAAGAATGGGCTAGCTAATGTGGGCTTATTTTTTTAACCTTGGGTGGATGATTTTGCCAAATCATCTCATGTTATTTAGAAGGTCTGAACTTGGAATTTGCACATTTTCTTGACATGCCAGTGTGTATTTAAAAAAAAAAAATATTCTTCACACTACAGTGCATGTAATCTTGGCCCTTTCTTTGTAGCATTCGTCGCTATCAGCGAAATAAAGTAAATTTAACTTGGGAAAGGTTTTCTTTCCCTGTGTGGGTTTTTTCCAAGGAGACTTCAAAACGCAACAGAAATGTTACGGGGAAACCCCTTTGTGGAGGTGCAGCACTGGGGAGAGCCACCTATGCCGGGTTTAGGCTTTGCATCCTGGTGTGACTGGGTTGTCGCAGTCCCGGTGCTGACGGGGGGTTGATGTCTCTGAACCAGGCGTTGTCCCTCGGAGGCAGCGAGGTTCGTGCCTCGCTCTGTCTGAGACGCAGATGGAGGCTGGGAGATGTCGCTTGGCTTTTCTTTTTACCGAAGCAGAAAGATAACTGTGCTCCTGAGGAACGTTCAGGAAGGCAGTGCACAGGCTTTCAGCTCTGGGATGGGGGCACGGCAGCCGAAATCCTTCTGCTTGAGTCAGCCTGAGGACAGGGAGAGTGTCAGGCTCAGCGCTGCCAGGCTCGCTGCCTGCATCCAGAGGAGGTAAAGAGAACCAATTCTTTCGTTACTATTTTTTTTACATACAGTTTCAGACCAACTCAAAGGCATTTAACTGTTTCTGCGCATCTGAAATTGTGAAGGAAGAGGTGTGCAAATATCACTCACGTTTTGGTTCTCAAACAATCCTTAGAGCATCCCTGTTTCCCACAAGCAGCAAGGTTACGTGCTCCCAGTCAGACAGGCAGAGGGATAAAGCACTTACCAGGGGTGGGGGAGACCGAAGGACTGCACTAAAATTCTCAGAAGTGGCTTAGAGGAGGGGCTGGGTGTTAATGAGTCTCAGGTTCGTTTAATAATTTGCCCCTCTTGCTGGTGATCCATCAGAAATGTGTCATTTCGGGATGGGAAATACTTCATGGACTGATAGAAATGGCAGTTTGGCTTTTGAATACGATCCTGAGAAATGAATTTTCTGCTGCCAGGTTGTGTGGGTTATTGTGGCTGCCTATATGTCGATGCTAATGTACAATTAGTCCAGCAGCAGACACTGCAAGCTTGTCAGTGCCTCCTTTATGCCTTTTGCCTTTCTTTTCAAACTACTCCCTTATTAGCTAGTGTTTTCTGTGGGGTTCAGGGGGAAGACTATCCTCCTGTAACAGGGCTGGACACTCATCTTCCCTCAGTTTTATCAGTTTTTCGTGTGGTGCTGGTGGATTTCCAGGGGCTGGTCTCTCAGCTCACACCATCTCGGGAGACTCCTGGCCAGCTCTGGCTGCAGTGGGATTGAGGTGTGGTCTGCAATGGCAGCTATGCCCCGGCCCTGCCCTGCCAGGCAAGGACGTGACACAGGCACAAATGCAACGTGCAGGTTTTGTTTGTCACTGTGGTTTGTGAGCATGGTTTCCTCTCAGAAGGGGAGAGCGCGCAGCCACTTCTCGAGGAGCTGTGGAGGAACCACGGTGCTAAAATGGCAGCGAAAGGAGCAAGAAAATGGCGTCATCAGTGAAATTGGTTTGGATGCCTTGATTTGAGGGCGTCCTGCCTGATGCGAGGATGTTTTTCAGCAAGAGGTATTACATTACAGCCTCGGTTATGACTGTACAATGAAGATAAAGATACTGAGTCATTTAACTCTGTAGGTTTTTTTCACAGTATTCCCTTAAAAAGCACGATACCAGAGAGGCGGATATAAGAGCTTCTTTCGGTAGATGATCAGAAATTATCTTCGTTTACATGCCAGAAATATTTTTAATGTAGGGTTGCGTCGTGGGTCTCAAACCCCTTGGAATTACCTCATAATTTCATTTATTTAAAATAAATTCAAAAAAAGAGGCAAAGCCCTGAGTTTTGCTTTGATTGTGGATCTCTTGATGTGTTTGTGTTTTCTGTAGGGTTGTATTTTTCAATCACGATGCTGTTGAGAGGATGTGTATAGCTCAGAGACTGTTGCCACTCGTCAGAGCGCTGAGCAAAGCTCCACACTAAGGTCATCCCCCTGCATTTAAAAAATGTTGAGGCAAACAGGTAGCCATGTGTTTGGAAATGTGATGGATGAGCCCAGATTTCAGACTGTGTGGTCCGTTCGCTCTGTGCTGATGGTGAAATGCTGGTGAAGCCAAAGGAGAGGGGCTTCCTGTGGGTCCTGCTGGCCTGATGTGTGCGGAGAGCTTCCCTCACTTGAGAAGGTGTATTGCAAGTGGGTTCAGTTGTCTTTGTGACACTTCATTGAGACAAACCCAAACTCCATCTGAGACGCTTTCAGGTGGGATGTACCAGTGTCAGCCCGCTGGACAAGCTCCTTTTGGTAGCTCTTGAGGAACATTTCCTACTGCCATAGTTGGCAGGCAAGAGTCTGTCCACCTTCTTTTTCTGGTTCAGATATATTTTTTCATTGTTCTTCCTTCTGTTCTTTGCATGACCTCTAAGCAGGTTAGGGCTATTCAAGACTTTGTATTTTGCACATATCTCCATGGTGCTTTTTAGCTTGGTAGGACCTGGGATTCTTGTTGAACCACTCCCAGTTGTATTGTAGAGAGAAAGAAAATGAGAGCATGCCTGGGGAGAAAGAGAGGATCACTGGAGAAGGCAGCGCTGTTGCTTACACTACTTTTGTGTTGAATTAACAATTGCTGTCAAAAATGATCTGTGCAGTGGAGGCTGATAGTTGTATGTGAAAGAGAATCTCATTCTGAGCAACTTTGCTGTAAAATTTTAGATTAAAAAAGGTATTATCTTAGTTTTATGCCATTAAAGTGTTTGTGCATTTGAAAAAAGCCTACTAAACCCTCTTCTAACAGCATTCCCATGCACTGTGCAGCCTGACATGACACCGCAACGATTTGTAGAGCCTGAGAATGAGAGACTGATCTGTGTAATTGAAGTTATTTTCATTTCACTCTGATGGAGGGGAAAGACACAACAAATAGTATGGATAATTACTAATATTTTAATAATTAGGTACACTGTGTAAGCAATACATAAATTGTACATATTGTGATGGTTGATATACTGTGGTGTGTTTTAGAACAGCGTCCTACTTCACTCGTTTTAATCATTCCACTCGGATTTTTTAAATCTTGCCAATCTGACATATTTTGTAAAATCTTAAAATACACAGAAACATGCAATGAATTTCCATTTTATGTTAGGAGTTAAGCTACTTGTAAGTACCATTTTAAGTGAAATATTGAGATCCCATAGTGCATGACAACCCGAACTTGCTGAGCATCCTATGTTGAATTAGAAGAAACTAAAACTGAGCGGAGTCGTGTTTCATGCCCACAGCGATGATCTCCATTTATATGCACAACAAGCAGTGCCACATAGGAGAGAGTTCCATTTTTGGGGCTGCTGAGGCACAATATTCCAACAGGAAATCCGATCAGTGGTATTTTTCTAGGCCTTTCCAGTGTGACAAAGCTGTGCTCCCTGTATGTTTTCATGGTAAGTGTTTCTTCTGTTCACTACAGACACCTTGCGCTCTCCTTGACGGCCTCATGCTGCAGATGTGTTTGGGAGGACTGCGGTTGGGTGTGGGAGGTGGTGGTGCCTCTCAGTGCTGGGGATGGTTTGATATTAACTGATGGTTTGGGATTAGCCTTCTGCACCTGATGGATGCTGTCCTGGCTGACGAGGGAGCCGAGAGGTATTTGTATTTCTTCCCTCCGAGCCTGTATGTCTAAGGAACGTATTTCCAGTGTTCACTTGCCAGATCCAAACAGGCCCAGCAAGAGTCAAAGAGCGTGCACCATCTGCCCCTGCTTCTGTTAGAGCTGATCTGTGATTTCCCGAGGAGTGCTTCTTTCGGCAGTTTGAGTTTTTCCTGTCACGGCTAGAAGGAATAATGATATTTATCCAACACAGTAAAATCCAATGTTCCTGGATACGGTCTGAAGATTACTGTGAAAACTGCATGAGTCTCACAGATCAAACAGTCTAAACCAGTAAAATAATACAAAAAAATGTACTAGATTTTTGAATTGCCAGTGCTAGCCTGCGGCGGTGACCACTTTGTAAATATTTGCCTAAAGCTCACTCTGCAACACGGATTAAAGGCTGTGTTCAAACCTGGGCACTACATCAACGGCATGCTGATGGTGGGGCAGGGAAGCCCTGTTCCCACCCCAGGCCTTGTCTCTGGCAAAGGGTGCTGCTGTGCATCTTCCGCAGCGCACGGAGCCCGTGGAAGAGGCTCGTGGGCAAACGGAGGTGCCCCTCTCTGTTCTGCACCACGTGTGCTGCCCACCGGGCTGCACCACGGACTGCATCGACTCCTGCTGCCGCTGGGGCCAGGTCCAGGTTGCTGGTGCTCCAGCAGGAAAGGAGACAGTACTGCAGCTCTGCAAAATTTGGATTTTGCTGGAGCGGAAAGACGCTTAAAAAAACCCTGAAGTAACCTTTAAAATTGTTGCTAGTCATGCAACGGAGCAGAGAGGAGGTCGTGCTTTGTATATTATAATGACTTGCTGCCAATCGAGTGCTATCTGCTTGCGGGGTGGGGAAGAACTCTCCTAACTTGGCTCTCAAACCAACTGAACACGAGTGTTGACTACAAGCATGGAGCACAGTCATGGTGCTTGGGGGAATGTGGTTCAACACCCCTGTGAAGGCAGGTAGCAGAGCAGCAAATCTTCCCCAAGCCCAGTGTTTAGCTGTATTAGCAGGACTTTTTGTTCGCCTACATGTTTTTACTTCTTCAGCTCCAACATGGCTGTTGCTTTGGAAGTCTCTGATGCAGCAAATGGCTCTTGGGTCTTAGCAAACTGTAAACCCTTCTACTTTTTTCCCTGCTTCTTCTGTTCAGTCAACAGTGAATTAAAAATGCTTCAGGATTTCCCACTCTAAACGTGATGGTAAGGAAGCTGAGAAATGCACGTTGTAGTTTGACAAGTGCAGCTGTCTTAGGCTGGGGAAATTTTGTATTGCTGAATCCTTAAACTGAACAATGTGTTTGGGATGAGCCTCATCAGACCATCCTTTCCAGTGCACCTCTGTGTCTGTGTACAACCATTCAATCCTTGTCTCTCAGGCAGCTGTGAAGTGATGCTGACTGAACCCTTCCTTGGGGTCTCTTCTTCTCTGGGGATTTCTGCACTCGGGCCCTCAGTCTGCTTTGGCCCCGTAGCAGTTCTGCCATCTGAAGTTCTCCAAGGAGAAAGCCAATTTCACAAAAGTCCTTGGCTGGCTGTGCTTGGTAGCTGATCTTTGGGCAGCTGCCTTGATGCTTTGGAGGACACAGCATTGCACTGGCCAAGGTCTGTAGGGAAGCTGCTTATCTGCGTGGCTTTAGCAAAAACTGATGCTTTCTGCAAAACAAATCCTGAGGAGACCTGTGGAAGCTTCCAAGAGGCACTGGTGTCATGCATGCAAAGGAAGAGTGAATGGAGAAAAACACTGCCCATGCTACCCTGGCATGTCCCCATCCTCAGGAATACAACAATTGGCCACCTCATGGCTTATGGGCCCTTTGGCCAATCTATTTAAAGCCAGCCAGCAAGCACTGATGCTTATGTCAGTACAAACAATAATTTGTATTAAAAAAGCAATAATACCAGTGAGGTCTATTATTGTGGCAGTGGGTTCCAGGTAGCTTTGCTTCATTTTCTTGTCCCAGAGAGAGCATGACCAGGAGGGCTGTGCCAGGGTACACCACCTCAGGACATGTCCACATTTGCAGTAGAATTATATTTAACAATTTTTTTCTTGAAATTGCTAGCAGAGATAATAAATTCAGGTGCTTCACCTGGAGCTACTGTGCCCAAATCTTTGCTGAAAGGTGATTTTTGTTAACCATCCCTACTGGATTCACTGGATCTACTGGAAATCCAGCACTTGGAAATATTTTAATTGAAGAGCAATTGACTTGAAATGGTCCCAGATTGCTCATTTCATTTTCTTCTTTCTTTCTCTGCCAGTGAAAAAGTAACCATTGCTGTCAACATCCAAGGCCTCAGTATACTGCTTGGCAACATTTACCTTCTCTTGACAGCTTGAATACCAAGATCAAGTATTAAAAGTATGGCCTGGCTGATGAAAGTAATTAAGAGACTTCTCTCAGCCAGGAGAGTTTACTAACCTCATTTACTGTGGCAAATGGAAGAGACTTTCAGTCTCCTGTCAAAAAGGGACCATCAGTGTGTGTGTGGGTGCCCTTTCATACAGATAATTAATTACTGGAACACTTTTCTTGCTGGAATTCAGGCTGGAGCAAGGCAGGTGTCGGTTCCTGTCAGATCAGTCTGTGTCAGTGTTTGTCTGAGAGGAGAAATAAGAGTGCAGCAAGGAGGGAGATGAGAACAGGGAGGTGGCACAGGCTCCAGGGGGGTATGCAGACACCTGCCCTTACGCTGGTGGGGCCTCTTCTGCAAACCATCCTTGAGCAAGGCAGAGCGGGGCTGGATTTCAGCAGAAATGGGAGCATGTGAGAAGATCAGCCTGGAATTCAAGGTGTAAGAAATCCAAGAGGATCTGCAACATGCTTGGGAAAGATGCTGTGAGTCAGTAGAGATGTAAGAGTAGGCAGGACTAACTGAAAACGGGAACCCGAAGGTGGGAGAATGAGTGTATTTCTATGCCTGTGTCCCTGTTTTGCAAACACCATCGCATCGGATATTGTACAAATGGTGTGTGGGAAACATTCAGCAGCGAGTTTTGCAGAGAACTGGTGATGGAGAAGACTTGTGCTGCTTCCCTTCTGAACTAAGCACAGGAAGAATGCGTGGGAGTCCCACAGTAACAGAGGAAAATCAAAAGCCGCTCACTAAAGGAGGGCA
Source organism: Corapipo altera (assembly GCF_003945725.1). Lineage (NCBI taxonomy): Eukaryota > Metazoa > Chordata > Aves > Passeriformes > Pipridae > Corapipo > Corapipo altera. The sequence continues at coordinate 11,567,678 of NW_020884894.1, read as the reverse complement.
CAGTGATGTGACATTAGGGCTCTGTGAGCTTTGTGAGTAAACCTTCATTTTAATTTTCAAGCAAAATCCGTTGGGAACCCTGCGAGGGCAGAGCTTGTGCACGGGGAGCTGCAAGGTGAGGTTTTCGCCTCTGAGGTTTCAGCGACGCTCGTGTTGGCTGTTCCTGTCTTTGTCATCTGCCGCCGCAAAACAGCCTTTTGTCTTCTGACAATAATCTCTGTTCTCTTCTCGCTGGATGCCCAACGTGTCTCGTTCCTCGCTGTGCAGGCAGGAGCATCTCCCCTGAGAGGGCAGCTCCTGCCATCTGGGCCGTGTGCTCCCCGTGCGTGCTGAGCTGCGCCGCCCTACCCTTGGTACGGTCTGCGAGCGTTCGTGGCAAAGTCAAACCTCGCCTCTGGGATCGTGGAAAGCTTTTAGGGCAGATGTAACTGGTGAGCACAACCTGCACTGCTCCCAGCCCAGACTTCTTAAGGGATATGTGAACCCTTAAAGTTGTGGCCTGGGGTTTTTGAGGACCAAAACTCTCTAACGTAAAGCACATCTCTTCCGTCTTTCTGCCCATCCGTGTTCCAGAGCTCTGCTTTTTCATATAGCAAGGGTAGAGTTGAGTGCATTTATGCATGGCCGTGAAATCTCCATGACCAGTGACCAAAGTGTAGAGCACCACTAGGTGGCAATACGATAAACCCGGGGAATCCAGCAGCCAGACACCTCTCACTTTCTTAAGGAGTGAAATTCTGGCCGCCGAAGCCTGGAGTGACACCCCCAGGAGCTCTTGTTTGGCCTAACTAAGCAGAAGCAGTCTCATGAGCAGTAAGTAACAGGAGTTATTGAAACTCCCTCTTCTGAGGTTTAACAATTAGCCTGTAATTAAGTGAAGCAGCAATTGTCATGCTACAGTCATAATGTTTAGCACAAGACACAGGGCAACCTTTTTAAAATGTACCTCTCCTCAGTGAGGCATTACAGATATTGTTTGGAATGTGTGAGGATTTTCTTTTGCTAAAAGAGTAGTTTTTGAGATTGAAAAAGACAATTATCATTCTCTAATTGGCATTCAGTGTAATGTAATCCCTTAAATGGACCCAGTGAACTCTCTGGGAGCTGGGTGGTTTCATTAAAATACTCAGCCTGGATTTACTGACATCAAGGGAAGTTCAGGCACGTCTTAAATTACTCTGTTGATTGTTATCATTGCTGTGTACATTTCTAGGCAGGTACCTGCTCAGCTCAGGGCACACATCCTTCCAAGGACAGAGGGGAAACCAAGGGCAATAAAGGTAGGACTCGTATCTCTTGGGGCTTTCAGGAGCCCAGTGCTCACAGACTGAGCAGGGAACCAGGCATCCAGGGCCTCTGCAAGCTCCCACCCCCCATTGTGTCCAGATAGCCACAGGTCTGGGTGTTGGAAATGAGGCTGGGTTTGCCTGTACAGTTAACAGTGTTGTTAGCATACAGCTAGTGTGCTGTCCTCTGCAGCGTCAGAAACGTGGCTGTCTCTTCTGCTCCTATGTCTGTGTGTGCTTTGAAGGTCTAGAAGCACTGCTTGTTATAATTCCTTAATTCTGGATAACTTTTCCTCACTTCACGTTGGAGGTGGGGAAATGAAGCAAAAAAACCCAAAAACCCAAAAAAAAAGCTTGACAAACTTGTTGCCCTCCCAAAGTCCTTCCACCCATGCAGACATGGACAAGCCTTACAAAGCATGTCCCCATCCCTCCCCACGTCTCCTGCACAGAGCCAAGGTTGGGGCTTGGCCCAGTTATGTGACTGCAGCAACCCTCGTCTCAGTGACAGCTGCTGGAATAGCTGGTCCCCAGACATGTGCAAGGATCTGAATTTAGCTTCTCCTTTTCAGAGTGACTGTGATTTCTCTGTGGGCATTGCCTAAAAATAAAGCAGGGCATGGTGGCTGATGAAAGGAAGACCAGGCTGGGTGGAGGTGACCGCTCCCTTCCGTGTGTGATCCAGGGGCTGTGTCTGGGGAAGTGCTGGCACGGCTGTCTCCCAGCATTGGCAGTTTGTTCTCCCCCTGATGTACAGAAAGGGGTCACGTTCCTATTTCTGGCTGAAGGGGGTCACAGCCTGTCCCATGGATGTCTGTCAAATGCTTGTTCTACATATTTCAGAAGGAAAGGAAGCAATGCCCCCAGTTCCCCGTGCTGGTGCTGGGCAGCAGGAGGCAGGCAGAACACTGATGGGGCAGTTTCCTGCCAGACTTCTTCAGTTTGGGGGGATTTTAAATGCTCCTCACTTCCCAGAGTAGTAGTCCGTGATACCTGTGGTTTTATGTATTTGTGCTGCAGGGCTGTTTCTAAGACCTACCATAGGTATGTTTTTCCAGTGGCCCAAATCTCCCTGTGACAGCACAGGGATTCTTTGCAGGAAGATGGGGAGAATGAAAGGCACAAAAAACCTCCTGATTCCTGACAAATTCAGCTGGTTGCTGCTGCAATTGTGTATTCTCTTTATAAAAGCAGAGTGTGGTCCATTGAGTTCCCACTCTAGGTTTGTTAGCAGCTTTTGGTTTTAGAGCTGTGTAATGAGCGTACAGGCTTTTAAGATATTAGCACTTAATGGAGTTGATAATTTATAGTTGATTACTTCAGAGGGAGACAAAGGCTTTTTCTTTTTTATGATCTGAATACTGATTACGCTGAAGTGTGGGAGTACAAATCAACTTGGTTTGTTTAATTGGTGATGTAACAGTGAAAATGCAAAATAAAGGTATTCAAGTTAAGGTGTGATAAATGTATCCTGAGTGTTGCCTCTGTATGTTACTGAAGTTTACCTGGCTACTTGTTTAAAGTTAAAACTATTTTATATTTCCTAGTATGGGTCATGAAGGTAACCTTGGAGATAAGGAGCTAACAGTTCATCTAAATCAGTCTGTTCACATACACCCAACCTCTTTGAGATTTACTGATATACTGAAAATTACAAAGACAATTCTTCTTTTTTATTCACTCCAGCTGTATGCATGGAGAGAGGCTGTGTGGTAAACTTTTTCTGTATACTTTCCAACTGTTTAGTTATTTCCATCCTTCCTCAACTATTTTTAAGGCTCTTTTTCACGGTTCCCATCAGTCCTCCAAGAGCTCCACTTCTGCCTGAAGCTGCCAAGTCAAAGCCTCTTTTATTTTTTTCAGCATACTCAAGTCCAACAATCTTATCTTGGCTTATCACTCCTACCAGCTTTCATCCCAGCTCCCTCAAATGGAGAGCAAGAGGAAGCAGATGCTGGGACACAGAGATAAAAGAGAATAGAAGCAGGACATGTCACTAGGATTTAATGCATATTAAAAGAGGGGATTAATGCATTTTCATTTTCACATTGCTCTGTATGGGCATCTTACTGTACCTCTGGTGAAGTAAAGTGACCTTTAAACTTCTCGAGAGTGGACTGGGGAGAGAGCTCTGAGCACTTCTGAGGGCTGAAAGAGCTGAGTACTGCAATATGTATCTGATGTGAGTGCAAGGCTGATTTGTTGTCTGAAGCTCTGTTTCTCCTTTTCTGCAGGGATTCCTGAAAAATGAAAAAGATAATGCATTGCTCTCGGCCATTGAAGAGTCCAGGAGGAGGGTAAGTGGGAATAAAGCACCATTTTTTCCTTAAAACAAAAACGAAAAAGGGAGACATTTGCAGAGTCCAGTTTTCTTCCCTTGAAAGAAACCAGTACTTAGCGTGTAAGAAAAAGTCAGAGTTAGCCTTCCCCTGTTCATCTCCTGTCTTTTCACCCCCAAACAAGTAGTTGTTATGAAGATGATCTGAGCTGCAGCTTGTTTTCTGATGTGAAATTCATCTGATCCTGTTTCTGAATCTGTTTATGCTTTTGGTGTCTGTCATGTTCTGGGACAATGATTTTCACAATTGAATTATGCAGTGTGGAAAAACACTTCCTGTTGTTTGTCTTAAAACTGCTTCTTGGAAATGTCATTCCATGCTTCCTAATGCTTATTGTTTCCCTCCATGTACACTTTGGGCATCAGGTTTAGAACTGAGCCTGTGTTTCTTTCAAATGATAAGAAATAGTACTTAAGCATTATTAAATTATTTTGATTACATATAATTATACTGTAATTATGGAAGCATATTTAAAACTCTGTTAAAGTTATTATAGTGAAGGTAAGGATAAGACCTATATCCTACCATGAAAGTATGAAGTGAATTTATGTAACAAAACAAAGAAACACAAATCTTATGCTCTAGTTGCATACATGCACCCGAATTAAATGTTTGCCAGATGTCACTGCCTGTCATCAATTCATTTATTCTGGGGAACACACTGCCCATTAATTGACAATGTCCTAACAGTGGACTGCAAAGAGATTAAAAACTTGGTCAGCCAAGCAAGACATTTAGTCATACCCATTGCTGCACAGAGCTATGTGAAAGAGAGAGAAGTGGAAAACACAATATTATTCTCTACTTAGAATTAGTGGAGACATTCTTATTTCCTGTCCCAGTATACCCAAGGCTGTCAGTCTCACCCCAACAATAACAGGAAAGGTAATGAAGCATCTTCTCTATCCTAATGCTATTGCCAAAATAAGGATTATTGAGCTGTTTCCTTCCATGTGTTCCCAATTGAATCTGAAGACAATATAGTACATCAACCATTTGCAAGGTAAAAGAATGTTTTTTTTTTCTTGGGATATGATATTTCCTATGGGCTTTCCTGAGTTACATTCCTGTTGAGAGAGACTTTCTGATTCTTTGGCACCGGTTAATTTTCCCGTAATACTTTTAACTTTTACTTTCTCCTGTTTCCCATTTAAAAGAAAAACACACTGGTAAAGACCTGAAAATGAATTATGGGCAATAAACACACATCTCTGTTAAGAAAGTGAGTCAGACCTTTGTAGCCTCTGGGGAGGTGAAAAGCTGGTTGTCATAAGAGAAGTTAAGTCTCACCAAGCCACACGGATCAGTGATGACCTGGATATATTGTGTGTGCTGTTCAGTTAAAGGAGCAAGCCTATTGATTTCCAGCCTGCTCAGATTTGTGTACTGCAGTACCATGGCAGAGACACAGTTTCCCCCTTTTACCAGCTGGAGGTGTGTGAGAGTTGTCTTAATTCCACACGCACCTACTTTCCAAATCCCCCTGTACCTGAACACAAAGCCTGTTAAAATAATATGCAGCACATCATTAGCTCCTGAGGGCTGACCTGATTGATTTATGTAGTTCTATTTTCTGTTTCATTTTTGGGCTTGTCTATTAATAGCAGAACTGGGCTGGTGGGTGTTTCTGTGTGTTCCTTAGCTCTTGTTCTTCTTCACCAACAGACTTTTGCTATGGCTGAGGAGTATCACCGAGAATCAATGCTGGTTGAATGGGAACAGGTGAAACAAAGGATTCTTCATTCTCTGCTTGCATCAGGGGAAGATGCTCTTGATTTCACCCAGGAAAATGAGGTAACTGTGTCCTTCTAAACACTGTGCACAGCCATGCACGGCATCATACACAGCTGGCACTCCAGCACTGCTGAAACCACTTCTGGGTTATTCTGCAGCTACAACTGGGTGAAAATGAGAAATATCAAATCTCTTGTTTGATTCCAGAATGACAGTGACTAGCAGAGTGCACTGTCTAGCAAAATATCAAACGTTTGTGATTGTCTCTACTGACTGAGGGGTGCAAGCAACGGAGCTCCTGTTGCTGAAGCTGTGTTTTAAGCAACATATATGCAAGCTGGAAATTGTCACACAGACACACATTAGGTCAGTATACCCAGGGGACAGAAAACACATCAGGAAGTTTCACCCTCAGGAAAACTTTGCACTGCTAGTGAGAGCAGTTTCTCAGGTGCAGTTGTGCTTACACACAGGTCTTAGAGTGCTCTCTTTCCCTTATCACTCTGTGCTAGCCAGGATTTCTGGGTTTTCTTAGGAGGCTGATGAAGTCTCACAGTTTTTTTTGGCAAAACCAAATGAATAATCGAAAAAAAACCAGCTTTCCTTTTTATCTTGCTGTCTCATGCAGAGCGGATTAGAATTTTGTGCTGCTAAGACCTCTAGTGTTCATCAGTTCAAGTTTAATCCAGTAGTTACCAAATCCTTTGGGCAAGACTAACCCCATGTTTTACATGAAGAGGCATTGACTAGCATCTTAAAACATTCCTTATCTTCTGTAACAACTTCAAACTTTACAGTTGGTTCTCGTAAGGAAAATGCTGCAGTTCAATGGAGAGAGTAAAACAGAGTTACGTGCAGAGCTGTGGGAACTTCCCCTCTCTGATCTGGAAGCATCAGGCAGCAGCTGCAATCCCTGGAGCACAAAGTTACATCACAGCCCCTGCACAGAGCTCCATGGAAATGCTCACCTTGACAGCAGAGCTGATAAAGAATGGGGGGAATGCAAGTTGCTGTGCATTCAGGCCAGAAAACAGACCCATTTTTTTATAGCTATGTTCTGCACCCATGAAAATGAATTCTTGTTCGTTGGAATGACTTACAGACCTGCAAGTGTATTAAAATAAAAAAAACCCTTGGTGCTAATGGGGTATGACCTGTATAGGGATTTGGAAATAATTAGTTGTTAATGGAATGTCCCTTTCTGATTACTGTTCTTTTAAATATAGGTTAATCCCAGTTAGCATACATCTTTTTATAGAGGCTGTCTTCCCCAGAAAGTATTTTACTCATACTTTACTGTGACTTCTCAAAGGTTGTCCAGCTTTCCAATATTAGCAATGCTAAATAATGCAGACTGAATTAATTTAAAACCAGGAACAGCTACTGTGTTATTTTGGGCTGTGAGTCTGAAAATTTGGCAGCTGCACTGATAGCTTCTAACATCTTTGCTTATAACCCACTCTGAACAGGTGAAGCACCTTTTCTGGTGTTTCAGTGGCAAAGGGATGCTGCCTCTAGTCCATGGCACTCCAGATGCCAAGCATCAAATTGGTGGGAGGGAGGAGGGGAAAAAACCCCACCTCCTAATGTTTTTCATGACTGAGTTTAAAGACTCAATGTGCACCATCACTCAGTAATACTCCACTCTCCCTTTCAAAGCACTCATAGTATCAGTATATCATTTCAAGAGCATTTAAAATCCTTGATATATTCTAGTCTTAGCCTCGAGGAGTCAAAGGTCTGAGAGGTTTTGAAGTGCATCTACTGTGTTAAAAGCCTGTTATCTAACCTCCCCACAGCAGGTTGTTCTTCTAAAGCCTTGTTCCAGTCAAATAAGTTTTTTGTGTGTGTGTGACACAAACAGACACAGCCTGTAGAATATAGTAGAGGTTTAATTGATATCCTCTGGAGATGGAGAATCAACTGAAAAGGCACAGATCCAAAGGCAGCAGGGGGCCAGTCTGCCTGCGAGCCAATTCTCAAGCTTTGGGCAAGCTAATTTGGGCAGAGTGAAATACCAACACATTATTCATGGAAATCAGACCAATTAAGGGGCAAAGCTCACAATTCAAAGGACCCAGCACAGGACTTGCCGTTAGGGCTTTCTCCCCCTTGTCCTCCAGCCTGGCCTTCTTCCCATCAGGGAAAGCCAGAGCTGGTAAAAAGATGCTTCTTGGCAGGGGGGAAAGGGAAGAAAGCCTGAGTTTTGTTTTCAAGGTATCAAACACCTCTCCTTTTAAGGTGTTTGTTGTGAGTCTTGTGCCACTAGGTGCCGAGGCGTTTCTTTTGTCCTTTTATTTCAAGTTTTAATTTCTTCCACTCTTGCCCCAAGCTCTTCCACTCCTGCTGTCGAGCACCACGCTGGTGCAGTAACAAAGAGACACTGGTGCTCTTGTTTTCTGTTCTGCCCCTCTGTATCATGTCTTCGTGTCCCTTAAATCCCAAGGACTGCAAGATGCTTTCTGCTCCACCACACTGTATTTTGATGGGGCTTCTCCAGCTCAGTCTCCTGCCTAGTTATTCCCTGCATCTACTGGCCAAGCCATTTGGAGTGCTGACAAAATGTCTGCCCAGACTTCTGCTGAGGAATGTGCATATGCATATGAGGGTGATGAATAATGCATCTTTGCATGCACGAGGTTTGGTGTGCAAGTGAGGCTGAATGCTTGGCTGAGTACAAATGAAGGAGGGCTCCTTTGAAAACCAGCATCGTTAGGCTAAGTGAATTTAAAAGATAAAAATGTGATGGCAGTGCAGCACAGCTCCAGCTTTCAGAAACGGATTATAGTCAGAATAAATATTAAGGTTCTGAAGAATGTTTTGGAAAGACCTAAATTCAGGGCAGGGAAAAGCAAAGGTGTTTGAGAAAAACAGCACAAGCCATTTAAGGAACATCAGACTAGAGATGCAGAAAGGTGTGCGCTTGTGCTTCCACAGTCCTTTGTGCATTCCCCGCTTTTCTGTTTCTCCTTTTGCTGCTCCAGTTAAATTTGAAAACCTGACCTGAAGCACGATTCTTCTCGTCTGCTCCCAGCTGCTGATTTCAGCACATCTTTGTTATCTTTTCCTTGTTTGAACACTTGGTAAGTTCTGACTTGCCAGCAAAGGAGATTCTCTTCCTTCCCCACATCCCCCCCTTAGTGTGTAGGAGATGCCTCTCACATCCTTCTGCAGAAATATTGCCTGCACACCTCTCCATTTCTGCAGTTTAGCAGGAAGAGTGGAAGTGGCCTTCTCTGTGCTGACTCACTGCTTCAGTTTTCCTTTTGAACTTTCCTTTTAGCACAGCCGTGAGACAGTTCAGTGAGCAAGTGCTTTGTTAAAGTTTAATAATTCAAAGATTAAGCCAGAATGCATGATGGAAAAAAAAAAAAAAAAGGAAATAAGCTTACTTACTTTTCCATATGAAAGAAAAACGTAAGAAAAGCAGGACAAATTCTGGAGTTCATGATTTTTATTTTTTTTCTGAAGTGCCAAGTCAGTAGTGGGCACTTAAAGAATTTAATTTCAGTGTGGCAGTTCTCAGCTGGGGGAGATTATCAGTAAGTGATCCTCAAAGCATAACGGTTAGGGTAAAATTAAAATTGGGGAAAGGAAAGGAACACACAAATCCCAGGGAAGTTATTTTTAAGTTTCAGGCATGCACTTCTGAATTCTGAGGCTTACCTGTGGGGTTTAACCCGGGAGTCACACCCCACTCCCTGGAGTGGCAGCCACGTGGGTGCTCCTGGGTGCAGGAAAAGGAACCAGATTCATAAAACAAAACCCCAGTCCTTACGTGCCTGGTGCTTGGGCACAGGTTGAGAAGTGACACTAAGTCACTCTGTGCTATTCTTCACTTGCTTCAGGAGATGAAACCTCATCAGTAATTAATGGCAGTGTCCATAATTTAGCGTTACTTTAAATAACTCTGCATTTTCTGTGGCACGGCTGAGGGGAAGGCAAAGCTATTCCTGCCATCCCGGCTGTTTCCCAGGAAACCTGCTTTAACAGCTTCTTTGTTCTAAAGAACAAAGAATTTGTCGGGTTTTAGGTGGGTTTAAAGGAATTTGTGTCAGATCATTTGGCACTGAAAGAAAAATGCAAATGCTTCTGAGTATCGGTGTCCATTAAGAGGGACAGTGAAGAATATTTTTGGTGTAAGTTCAGTTGCAAAAAGAAAAAGTGGGATTTCTTTGGGGTTTTTTGTAAGGTGTTTTTATACAGCCTATGGTATAAATGCACCTCCCTGATTTTGTAATCAGGTTGGACATTATTTAAATAGCATTATTAGTGAGAAATTAATGCAGTAATAAACTAATTCCAGCAATTTTAAAGGATTGTTCAGGTTTGTCTTTGGTACCTTCATTCATTTATAATTCATTATATTAGGGACAAACACAGCTGAGTAGTTTTTATCCTGTAATCAATTGTTGTATGCTGCACAGAAAGCAGTAATCAGAGGTAGCACAAAGCTCTTACAATTTCTTGGTAGAGGTTGGTGTCCTTGTCTTCATGTATAAATTCCTAGCTAATTCAGAACACCTTCTTGGCCACTGCAATTGTGTCACTTTGTTTCTAAATTTTAAGTTGTGAAAACTTCCCTGATCAAAACTCATGGACTAGGACAGTGGGGAGCCACTGTCTTTGCAAGAACACATTTAGTGTCTTTGCTCATGAGTGTAAAGGAGCAGTAGGAGGTATTCTGGGTTAAACTGATATAAAAATGAAATTAATTTGGGAATGACTGAGAGAGTTCAGTGCAAAACTGATCAGTAACATGTCTGGAAGTTCATATGTTTGTATTATTTAATTTTCAAGTTGGGATACAGTTCCCAAAAAAGTGAGATTCTTTTGAAGACCCTGCCAGCATTTCATCCTCATTTGAAACAAGAAGCTGAATGATGGCACCATCTGGAGAAATGCTACCCATTTCTGGATCTCTTCCTGAAACCCACAGGAGCCAGGTCATGGCAGGAACATTGCTCCTGCCATGCTGCAGCCTGACAGGTGTCAGCAAAGCTGAACTCTGCAGCTGATTAAACTGGAAGTGAAAATGATGATTTTTTTTTTTTCCTTGCATTTGGGTTTTATGTTGTTTGTACAGGTAGCAAGTTGGCCACGTTTAAGTGACCTCTTCCAGGAAGACTAGAGCATGTCCTTAAGCAATACCAGGAGTTGATCCTGGCTGCACAATAAAGTACTGATGTTCTGGGTGACTGATGTGAGAAGAAGTAAAGCTGTTTGACAGATTTGCTAAAATGCAATGTAACAGCTAATGAGGATGTGCAGCAAGTTGTAACTGACTTTGGTAAAAAGCTTAAAATTCTGCAGGTGTACCTGCTCTTTCTTGGAAAAAGTTACTGATTCCAGTTTAGATGAATATTGATGAGCTACAGTTATACAGTAACAAGCCTGAAAACCTGCTTGCTCTTCTGAAAGCTCGTCTGTTCCTTCTTTCCTTGCCCCAACTATGTCAGTTGGCTTCATAATAAATATTATGCTTCTGTACTGAACTTGTCTTGCTTTTATCTTCAGGCCAGCATGGCTTATGAAGCAGCTGATATTAAAGGACTGCTTGCCTCAAAGGGATCTGTCTTTAAAATGATTGCAAAAAAAAAAAAATTATTGATGTTTCAAACCCAAGACTTGCAATGCTGATGCTGAAATGAAGAGTTACATTTTTTTTAGGAAGCAGGAAATATCAGACAGTATTGCATAGTTATTTGGACTCCTGCAGAGTGCTGAACATCCATGTTCAGTGGTGGCTGTATTGAGAACATACCAGTGCTTTGTAATGAAAACATACATGAATAGCTTTATGCAGAATTGGACTATTCTGGCATGTTGTGTTTTGAATTTTATAAGGGTATGAATTTTCCATGCTGTGACTCCATCAGCTGTCTCTCCCTGCTCTACACTCAAAATATCTCAAGCCTGGCATAGTCTCTGTGGGTAAAAAGACAACTTTTTCAGGTCAGGATATTGCCAGCATACTTCTTCCTGCAGCAGACCAGCAGTGGGGCAGTTTTCAGCACATAATTGAATGCTGCAGTCCTATTCTGTGTCTGTGTCACGGTACTGGGACAAAACTGGAGTATCAGATCTGCTAGACTGGATCCATCTGAGCTGGTCCATTGAATTCCATGCCCTTGCTGTAATGGAGGTTTGGACAAGATGCTTCACAGCAAGACATCGACGTGACAAGAAGCAACCTTTTCAGGAACAAAACCAAAGAGTTAAAATTATAAGATGCTACCGAGAGACACTGATGTCCTAATTCTAGAGAGCTGATGGTTGGCTTGTGCACTGAGTAAGGAGGATTTCTGTCACTTTAGGAAGTTTAAGCTATATTGGGAAGGTAATGGGGTATTGCAGTGAGGCTGCATTTTTCTCTAGTTCAAAACCCTGTTCTTCGTTCTGTCAGGAACACGGCTTTGCTCTTGTTCTTTAGGAGCAGATGTGTTGGTAAAATGCACTGTGGTAATTGTGCTCTTTATGCCTTCCTGTTTCCTTCTCACTGAACAGCCCAGCTATGTTGGTGAGGTGGGTCCTCCGGGTCGCAGCTCTTTGGACAGCGTGGAGATGGCATATGCTCGTCAGGTGAGTGGAAATGGCAAAACACAGTTAAACATTTGTGTTCTACAGAGAGAGGGGCAGGGGAAATGAAGATGTGAGCATAGTGTGTAAGAAGGCATGGTAAGTAAAACATTAAAATATCTGCCTAGAGATAAAATGCAGTTGGCAAATACGTAAACGTTGCACGATGTTTTAGGAACGTCCTCACCTGTTTACCATAGGATTTTTTTTGTCAAAAAGAGATCCTAAACACCATATATGACTGTAGAAAGCATTTATGCTTATAAAGTAAACTGAAATTCTTTTAACTTTGCAAAAGCAGTATTTTTTTAGGATTTGTGTCATTGTATAGTTGTATGCAAATGAAGGCTTTATATTCCCTTTATTCTCACGTGTGGAAGATCACTGTTCTCATGTGTATGTGTGTAGAAAAAAACATGCTGAAGTCTTAGTCCTGATGTTTGTTGAATTGTATCCTATTTTAATGGCATTGCTTATGAGAGGCTTTAGTGCATCAGCTATGAATTAATATGCCTGGTAGCATTAGACTCCCTCGGAAAATTTTCATGGAAAACTGATAAACCTTTCTTTACATAACCAATTTATTACTTTTGTTAGTTGAGATTATCTGTTTACCAGCACTGTTGGGAACAAAATGAAAGGAAGGGACCTGATTTTTTCAAAATGAAATATGCGAAACGACGTAGACAAAGCGTTGCCTAATTTGCACACAGTCACTGTTATTGTGTGTGTTGGCTCAGTCTGTGCTGAGGCAGAGAGAGCAGCTCCTGCATCTGTTTTCCTACATCCGCATTCAGTTGTGGTAACTGGAAAGAAACAAATTGCAGAAGATGCAGTTGTGCTGATAAAAGTGTACGTTTGATTTGGTGGCTGTTAATAGTTGGTTAGTTTAGTTCATATCTGCTGTGATATACCTGCAGTGAGGGTCTTCCTGACAGCGTAACCGTGCCTGCACTTTGAGGCTGTCAGTGTCGTTCCCTGCTGGGTTTTTGAACATGGGGAACCCAGCCTGTCTCGCAGTGCTGGCTCTGGGGTGGCTGTGGAGCCACCTTGGCAGGTGGCCCTTGGCAGGTCACAGGCTGTGCACAGGCTGCTGCCATGTGCCCTGGAAACGAGGTGTTTGTGGCCAGGCTTCTGCTACCAGAACACTTGGTGCAGTCACTGAATGCTCCTGGCAAGCCCTCTGGAGAAGTTGGCCTGGCTGAGCTCTCCTCCACGTCAGCCTGCTGGAGTGCAAGAATACCTGGGTGTCAGCAGCCTCTATGGGGCTCCTGTGCTTTCAGTGGGGAGTTAGGAGACCTGGAGATCAGGCAGTTCATGCTGCTTTGGTTTATCAGCAGCCGTGAAGTGTGTTTTGATTACACTGATGTGATTAATTGTTCTTCACGGACAGTTCGGAGCGTTTCGCAGGAACAGGGTGACATTCCTGGATGTGATTGCACTGATGCTGCACTCTGGTTGCAGTCCTGAGCTCTGCATCTTGTTTGCACACTGGGCATGCTGAAGTAGTGCGGGACAAAGGGAGTTAAAGTACAATGGCACTGCCTTTCTAGCACTGAGAATGATTATTTTCAGACATAGTGGACTGACTTTAGGCTGAGAGTAGAATAAACAAGAGCAGATGAAGCTAAATTAAATCAAGAGTTAAAACAGAGGGGGGGGAGGGTATATGTTTAAGGGTAGGTTTTGAAGGGCCAGGTTTCTGTTCATTTCCCTGTCTCAGATTTCCCTGAGTACTGCCACAAACCAGCAAAATCCTGTTTCTTTTATGTCAGCAGGTAGGAGGCAGCCCCTTACAGGGGAGTATCACAGCCATCTAGTTGTCAGGTCGCTTCTGAATCTTTGTCCTTGAACAATTAGCTGCAATTAGTCTAACAGGGCATCCAGAACCCCTGAGCAGCTGGGCAGCTGCCTGCCCTCAGGCAGGCCTGGGGCTCTGGGGTGCTGTGGCAGCTCGGGTGAGGCTGAGGCTGGTTCCTCCACTGCTGGGTTAGAACCAGTTAATGTGGGAGGGAAGCAGAGGGACTTGCTGGGGGCACTGCTTTGGAAGCCTGGTTTGGATTTTGCTGCTGTGGCTGGGAAGGGGTTGGGGCATAATACTTGTTGTTAAACATGCTTACTTTAATTATGTTTTAGATTTATATTTATAACGAGAAGATTGTGAATGGACATCTGCAGCCTAACCTGGTGGACCTTTGTGCTGCTACTGCAGGACTGGATGATAAGGTACTGCCAGTGAGTTAACATAAGGAAATGCCTTTAATCTGTTTTCAGCTGTGATTAACAACAGCCTGCTGACATCAGGGGAAAAATACTGATATTGCCAAAAAAAATTGCGTGGCTCCACAGAAAACACAGAGCCAATGCTGGAATTTTCTCTGCTGCAGCAGGGCCCACCTGTGACGAAGCTGGTCATGGTGAAAATTTCTTAACACAGTGAGGAAGAAACGACCCTGGTGTCCCATCATAAGTGATAAGCTGTTGGAGGAAAAAATTGCTTTTAATGTTAAATAGATTCTGTTGGTTTGGTTTTCCAAATGTAGTCTCTCAATGTCGTTTGAAGGTATTTAGTTGTAGGTGAAGGGTTTTCAATCAGGCTCTGGTAGAGCTGAAATAGGCTCCCCTAGCAAAGCATAAAGCCCCTGGGACTGACTTTAAACCAATGATCTGCCTACTTTTTTTTTTTTCTATTCCTGTAATGGTGTTGCCTTGATCCCCCCCAAACCCAAAACAAATGCACAAACTTGGCCACCTTCCAGAAATACCTGGAGGAGAATCCTGCAGGAGGGTCGAGCCATGGAAAACCTGTGCAAATGGGGAGAGCAAGAAGCTGTTCAGAAAATGCCTCAGAAAATGGGATCTGAATTGCAGATGTGCATCTTTGCTCTGAACAGCTCTGTTTGTTTTCAAGGGACAGCACAGTGAATTTCGGTGTTCTTGCTGCTTTGAAGCACGAGGATCAAAGAGCTGCCCTTGCCCAAGTGAACAGAGCTGTTAGTTCTCAGTCTTTTGCCGTTTCAGCAGGGATGGCTCAGTCCTGCAGACACTGATATGATCTTGTCCTTGTGAATAAGCAGACCTGGATGGTTTTCAACCTGTATTTATAACTGAGCCTTTGTCCAAGTGATCAGTGTCCTTTTGATGATTCTTATCACAGCTGATCTACAGCTTTCCAAAGGCAACCAGAGCCATTGCTTACAAGAAAAGCTGATGGTGCTGTGGGATTTATTGAGTGGAAAGTGTGAACTGGAAATGGGCAAGAGGCCAAGCACCAAGTACCCAGCCTAGTTTTGGAAATAATTGTCAATCCTAGGTGACAATTGCCAGTACAATGTTTATAGCCATCTTCTTGGACAAGAATTATGCAGAAAAGCCTGTGAAATTTGGAATTCTGCAGGACAGAATCAGCTTACCTTCATGACTGCATCCAGTATCTCCAGTACAACTCTCAGATTACATTACTCTTGTGTTTTTATGCTTTCCTTGAGCATCAGAACACCATGTAGCTCAAAACAGTGTTGACTGTTTGTTCTGTACTAATTGCTGAGGTGTGGAATGACTTCTTTGTAGAACATCTCCGAGATGTGGGCCATGGTGAAACAAATGACTGATGTTACCCTGGTTCCTGCCAGTGATGCCTTGAAGGTCCGGACCAACATGGAGGTGCGGATGGAATTTGTGAGGCACGCCCTGCACTACCTGGAGCAGAGGTAAGGGGAATGCTCTGGGGGGCACAGTTTAATAAAGTTCCCTAATAACCAGCCAGAATGACTTTGTGATGTGCATGTTAAGAAGTCAGCTACCTTGTGCTGCTCACAGCAGTGTCTGTTGCCTGTCTTTTTTATTGTGCAGGGCTTAGAGCAGCCACTTGAACATAAAGCTGTTTTAGTTTAAGAGTGATCTAATTAAAAAGGTCTTGAATCCATGGGGAGGTTGTTTAGAAGATGCAAAGACTTTTTATTCTTTCTTCTATGTTGCTTATAAATATTCCATATCTGCACAGTGGTATGTGAAAATTTTTCACTTGTGGAAAGGGATCCATTTCCCTTCTGCAAAAAAAAATTCTTTTCTGTATGCTCATTTTCTGATTGCTGATTTTCAGCAGCTCGTGAGGACAGCACTGGGGTCAACCCAGTGCAATGAGTCAGGTTCTGATCGTGCCATTTCCACACTGAAAAGTTTTAGGAAAATGTGAAGAGGCTGAAGCTGAGACGTGTGGCAGTGATTTTCAGGCTGCAGGAGGTGGTTTGCTGCGTGTATCAGCAAAGTACCATGGGGGCCTAATTTCCTTGACTGAGAAAGTGCTTGGAGGATTGCAGGCTGTGGGACTGCCCAAAGCCAGGTCCCTGGGTGGCAGCATTACCCATCCCCTGCACGTGTGCATGGTGCAGGGTCTCTGGTAGCTGGGATGTGATGCCACAGGCTCGTTCAGCCCATGCAGCAGTGGCTGCAGTGTAGGACGTGGGCACTCGATGGGGACACGGATCTGCCATCAGAGCATGGAAAGTGCTCTGCTCTCATACAGCACTCTGGGAAGAGATGCTCTCACCTCCTGGCACAGGCTCTCCTTGGCCCTGACAGTTGTTTGTCACACCTCATCAGTGCTCCTGTCACCCAGGGGTGATGGTGGAGTGCCCGTCTGTGCACAGAGGAGCTGACACAGCTGGAGGATCTCCTGGTCCCAGTTCTTTGGTCTCAGCGGGGTGTGATCAGCCAGTGACTCTTATCCTGATTTGCCAAAGATCCAACTTGCTGAATTTTTACGGTGCCATTAACTGCTAACTGAAAGAGTTACGTACAGTTCACCCCCAGCCCTTCCAACTGTGAAGATTGTGCCTCTCAGCCTTGACACACAACCCTGAGCCTGGCTTTGGAGTTTTCCTTTCCAAGAGGGAATTGTCTAATACTGAACTGTTTCCATGCCTCACCAGTACACTGGTACACGAGGAGATGTAATGCCACTCACAGCTGCTCCTGCATTAGTTGCTTTGGAACAACTGTGATCTTAAGCCCTGAGGAGCATGCTCTTGACTCAACCATAATTCTAGTTATCAAGATACTCTGATATTTGCCTGTGTTTAGCATAGCCTTTCAGTTTTATAGCCTGATGGGGCATGAGTCTACTGTGTGCTGCAGAGAAAGAACGAACTTCATGGCATTTATTGCTGCTGCTTACATAGGTCTTCCCTTAGGGTACAGATTTTTCAGACTCCTACTTCTAAACATTAGTATTTGTTGAATTGATCTGCCTTGATCAAATGCTTTGATGGGTTATTTTAAAAGGTGTTCTTAACGCTGCTTTTACCAGTTGTATTTCTCTGAATTCCCTTTTTCTCTGGGATTTCCTTCTGGCAAGTCCAGAGCCCCAAGGATAGTATTTTTTCATGGGGCAGGGAAGAGAGACAAACACATCTATGGTGTTTAACTGTTCTTTAGTGATAGGGTTGAGAGCTAAAGCATTAGGATGGAAAGGCTTTTTGCCAATTACACAATTGAGCTTAACTTAGTACTATGAAAACCTAATAACAGGAAATTCAGAACACAGAGTTGAACCTGGAGCAGTCCACAGCCTCCAAACATGGTGTCTCTTGAGACTGCTGAATACAGGGATCTTCCTAAGTTGACAGCAATGTTTGCTGTTTGTTCCATTGTGATGATAATGTTGGAACATCAAGGTAATTTGCTTTAAATTGCTAATTCTATCAGATCTGCAAGGCACTGGATGTTTTTGTAGCAGCTGTATTTCAGTCTGTTCATGTTTGGTTTTGCTTGTGTTGTTTTTCAGTTACAAAAATTACACCTTTGTGACAGTCTTTGGAAACTTGCACCAGGCTCAGCTGGGTGGAGTCCCAGGGACCTACCAACTAGTCCGCAGCTTCCTGAACATCAAACTCCCGGCGTCTGTCCCTGGGCTCCAGGTTTGTCCCTCACTCAGCCGCTGAGCTAAAATGATAACACCAATCTGATTGCTCCAGTACAGATGGGAAACTGGTGCAGCCTCCAGTGGCTTTTCTATTGTTTAAGCTGCTTTTGGTGTAGCAGGCTCTTATTCCTTCTCTGGAATTTTTCATTAGGAAAATGAAAGACAGTAGACAAAGTCACTCTGAACTCAGAGCTGGTCACAAAACATGGTGCTCAGTAGTTTGAGTTCTGAATTCTAGAAATCATGGTCTGTTTGGGTGGTCATCTTAGAGATCAACCGAGGAGTATTAAAATACACTATGATGTTTCAAAAAAGCAGTAACCTTATCTCCCTGTTTTGCTTTTTCTCTTTTTTTATACTTGTTGTAAGATGATGACACCAGTTTTTGATAACTGAATGTGTAATGAATTCATCTGAGTTGTAGCCTAAGCCTTTTATTTAGGAATCTGAATAAAACCCTGCTTACCTCCATACAGTGGAAAGTGCGTAGCTGTGCATCTACAAAATTAGCAGATAGGCAGGCTGGGTTGAAAAATAAAATTTAAAAGTTAAATGAAGAAATAATAAATTATAACATCATAGAGCACACAGCTAAGTCTTGCTGTCTTTTTCTTGCCTGCTGAGATCTATGATTAGCTTGGTATCTTTGTTTCAGTAAAAATGTTTTTAATTTTAAAGTTAGTGTTTTGATGTATCAGGTCTAATACAAATCCTCCTCCTGCATGGGGTGAATATCATTTGCAAGTTCTGGGATTGTCAGAACCCCACTCAGAACTGAAATCTGGGCAAGCAAAGAAGAGCCACACTCTTCACTGCTAAGATGTACAGAGCTTTCACAGGACTTAACCATTATAACCTCTGGCTTCTGTAACACAAACAGAATTTTTTAGCAAAATTAGAGTGTGAGTATAAAGGCAGAAATAATGAACAAGGCAAAAAATAATTTAAAAAAATCAAGTATTTCCTGCTTTCTTTTCAGGATGGTGAGGTGGAGGGGCATCCTGTGTGGGCACTGATTTACTACTGCATGCGCTGTGGGGATCTGACTGCAGCCATGCACGTGGTGAAACGGGCACAGCACCAGCTGGGAGAGTTTAAAACCTGGTTCCAGGAGTACATGCACAGTAAAGACAGAAGGTAATTGGGAACGAGGAAAGATCCTTGTGAGGGGTGGGAGTTGCTGTGGAGTAGTGAATTAATCAGTGGCTCGGTGGGAATGCAAGGAGCTCAGGTCTCTTCTGGTGGTGGTGGCTGCCTGGTGTTTGTTTATATCACCTACCTAAATTACATACAAGAAGCTTGCATATTTTAATTTGTGGCTTTGAAGTCTAAAAATCTCAATAGAGAAAGAGTTGTTTGAAAAATATGCAAAAATTTACATTTCAAAAATAATACAGTGTGGTGCAGCTTTGCCTTTTTACAGGAGGATATGCCCTGTGTAACAGTGGGGTACTACATACAATAGATCAGACTTAATCTGCTGTCACGAATCCTGTCTCTCTTTATTTCCCCCGTTGCTTATTTTAGCTGAATTTCCTTTGGGGAACACTTTTTACTACACCTGTTTTCATAAGAATGCCAGGCAGGAAAAGCAAGCAGTGTTTGTTAGGCCTTTAGAGGCGCTCACAGTCACCTCTTTCCTGTGCTTATTCTCCTTTTCCAGTTTTTGCTGTTCACCACTGGGCAGAGGCCACTGGCCAAACTACTTCTGGTGTGGTTGCAAACAGTTGCAAGCTAACAAAACAAACTGAAAGGAAAAAAAGTCCAAGTGCCATTTACCAAGTAGTGTAAGCCATGTTATTCTTCTATAAATGAGCCTGTTTTGTAGAGTATCTAGGAGTGCTCATTATATCAGGATTGTTCCAGAAACTTTAGGGAAGGTATTGTCATTGTTTTCATTATAAGCACTTTAATGAGATACAGTATAATTGATTTATTTTGTTTTCATTACAGCTATGGAAAGGTGCTCTGCCTACAGATTTGACAGGCAATGTCTTTGTCTAGAACACTTCACTGTTTCAATTCTGTAAAATTCTCTACAAGAGGGTACCAGAAAAAGAATGACAAAGAACATTATGACAGTAGTTAATAACAAGGATGAAAGTATCTCTCCTAAAAGATTTCATGGTATAATGACCTGCTCACTTGTTAGTTATTAACCCAAAGAGTTCCAAAGACTTTGTGAGCTCTTTTTTTTCTGAAATTATGAAATAGCAGAGTCGGACAAAAATAGCTCATTTACCACAGTATTGATGTTCCCCTGAAGACACTGTCATATGGTTACTTTGTTTTTCCTGCAATGGGTATTTGAAGACAAACCTCCATAACTTGAATTATGTGTTTAAATTCATGTGTGCAAACTTTTGACCTAGAGATATAAATAGAAAGTGCAACAAATACCAGCCAGTGCTTACTGTTGTTATACTTTTGCTGCAAATACACACCTATTTACAGTTATTTATATCTAGGTTGCCTTATGCAGGGAAAATGGGTTTCATGTCTTTTCCTTCAATCTTTTCTTTTCCTCAGACTGTCTCCTGCCACAGAAAACAAACTGCGCCTTCATTACAGACGAGCTCTGAGAAACAACACTGACCCCTACAAAAGGGCTGTTTATTGTATCATTGGCCGTTGTGACATTACAGACAACCAGAGTGAAATTGCTGATAAAACAGAAGATTATCTGTGGCTAAAAGTGAGTGTGATACTGGGGTTGTGGTGGTGGTCTTTGGATTTTTATTTTTTTTTAAAGAACAGTTATAAATGGTACTGCATTTCTGCACTGCTCTGCTACCCTCCTCCCTTCTAGGGTAGGGAAAACCTGCTCCTTGGTGTTTTGCATCAGTGTGATGTATGTGACTTGATCTTGAAGAGAGTGAAGGGCTGGGAACCTGAGTTCAGGGCTGCTCTGTTGCCCTCTGTACTATCAGGTGTTAGTTTGGGTACACTTGTCTTTGGAAGTGCCATGTTCTTCATTTGACACTGATCTTTGTCAGCTGTTTTTACAAGTAATGTTAGCTTGCTACAGTGAGGATTCTTTAAATTCTCCTTCCTGGATGGATTATGTCTGAAATGTCGGTGTCAGTTGACCAAAGACAATGCTGCCAATGTCTCTGGAGTCCTTACAGCTTTGGTGGGGGCATGACAGATACTGGTTGGCACCTTTATCAGAAAGAGGGGGTAGAATGATGTATTTGTTAAAATAATATTGTATTTGTGGCTAAGGAGTGCTGCTTTTAATTATTGCTTTGAGAGTATTCAGAGTCCCAGCACTGAAGTCTGATGGCATGGACAGATACAGAACCCCCTGGTTATATCTGCATGGATTTCTGCTGCTGCTGCATTAGGAATCTTTGCTTCCCAGCAGTGGACGTTGTGACTAGAAGTAGTTTCTGGGCAGTTGGTCAAATCCTAGGAGGGGCTTCAGATGGAATGAATATCTTCTGAGTGCATTCCTTGTGCAGGGGGAAATAACTGTGGTTCTTTTTTTGGGTGTGTTTTTTAGCTGAACCAAGTGTGTTTTGATGATGGTGGTGCAAGCTCCCCACAGGACCGACTGACGTTATCACAGTTCCAGAAGCAGCTGCTGGAAGACTATGGTGAGAAACCACAGAGGAATGTGTTACCTGGGACTTGTGCTATTCTTCTTAGGGCACTTTCCAATCATTGTTACATGAACCCCAGACTCCACTACTGACAGGCATCTTCAGGGTGTCCATGGACAGCCTGCTTCCCTGGAATAATGGCAGACTTCAGCAAGACATGATGAATAAGTCTGGTGTGTTCCCAGCAATCCAGAGAGTAAATACCCATCTGTGAACAATACTGCTGCTGTTTCTCCTTAATCCGTACCTGATTGCAGGTTGCTTTCTTTCACCATAAATGTGCCAAAGTCTTCAGCAGAACTTCCAACTTTTGGAATACAGAACAGAAAAGCAATCACTGCCTAATGTAGGCATGTCTTTCCAAGCCTTTTCTCTGTATGCATCTGATGTTCATTGTTTCCCTTAAATTAATATTTCAAGTAATTTTCTGGGTATCCAAGTCACAGTTCCTTAGACCTCAGAAAGTTCTTAGACATCCACAGCTCAAGAGAGTACCTTTTCTTCTAATCATCTTCCAGTCACTCAAAATTAAGTCACTTGGACGATCCAAAACACATAGATTTTGATTCTCCCCAGCTTTCTAGTTTGTAGTATCACTAACACTCATACAAAATTGTGTGGAAAAGAAATACAGTAAGCTACTGTTGGTGTCACTGAGCAGGAAAATCAGGGGTTTTGACATTATTTGTACCACTTAGCAGAAATATAAACAAAGACAAAAAGTTGTGATCTTTAGAGAATCTGTTGCAGTCTATCAGAGCTGATGGTTTGTTGTCTGAAAAGACACTGTGATCTTTCCTGATAAATTTGCAGTGGAGCAGTTGTAGATGAGCCACTGATGTGTGATCAGGAGTTCAGTTCTGTGTGCTGTGTCTATTTTGGTTGGCACCGGGTGAACAGCCATGAACTGTCGGTCACCTCTGATGGCACAGCCATGAAAACGATGTGAAAACGCTCCATGTTTTGTTCTTTTCCAGGTGAATCACATTTTGCAGTGAACCAGCCACCTTTCCTCTACTTCCAAGTGTTGTTCCTGACAGCACAGTTTGAAGCTGCAATCGCGTTTCTCTTCCGGACAGAGCGCTTGCGCTGTCACGCTGTTCATGTTGCTTTGGTCCTGTTCGAGTTAAAACTGCTCCTCAAATCTTCTGGCCAGAGTGCACAGCTGTGTAAGTCCTGTTTATTTTCCAATAAAGGAATGTTTTGTGAGCCCCCAGAGTACCCTGTAGACACTGCAGGTCTGTGGGATCAATCAATCAAGGAGCGTTTATCGGAACAGTCTCATCAGAGTTAATTGGTTTAGTTCCTTTCGAGCTCTGGATCGTGGTTCTGACCGATTTCAGATGAAGATCAGTTTTCCTGGCATTCCATTCTGTGACAGTGTTGTTTCTGACCTTGCAGTAAGCCATGAAGTTGGGGACCCTCCTGGTGTCAGACGTCTCAATTTTGCGCGGCTCTTGATGCTTTACACCCGTAAGTTTGAATCAACAGACCCGAGGGAAGCTCTGCAGTATTTTTACTTTCTCAGGTAGGAGCTAATATATGTCTCTAGATTTTCTCCTCGTTATTACTGCTTCATTTTTCTTATCTGGAAAGTTCTCAGAAACAGCAGTGCCTTCCTCCTTCTCTTTCTTTTGTAGAAATGAGAAGGACAGCCAAGGAGAGAACATGTTCCTGCGCTGCGTTAGTGAAATAGTAATTGAAAGCAGAGAGGTACGTTTGGCCATGCTTTGCCTTCCTCAGTTAAGCTGAAAGTCATTTCTTCATTAAAGTCTTTATTAGACAGGACAGCCTTAACAGCTGTTTACCCTTTGTGCCTGATGCAGACCCAGGTGTTGGAGGGTCTTGCAGTGACCATACATTTAACAGAGTTGATCATGTCTTTTTGCCTGTTATTTAGTTACAAATGCTTTGACAATGGTCACTGTTTTTCATTCATCCATGACTTCACCTTTGTATTTAGCAAATATGTTGTGAAATACATGCAATTCATCTCTCTGGTTTTGTTTCCTTTTTTCTTTACATCTGTGTGGATATAGTTTGATATGATTCTTGGAAAGCTGGAAAAAGATGGTAGTAGGAAGGTGAGTTAACAATTTATGTTTATATTTTACATAAAAAGCACAAAGCATGTGTGATTTCCAAAGCAGTCATAAATGGGGGACAGTTATTTCTGACAGGATTTTCTTTCAGATGTCTTTGTTTTGTCAGTTCAAAAGCAGTGAGGTAACTTGATAATCTTTACAAATATTTTACACTTCGGTGTGAAACCAGAAATCTTAAGTTTAAAATAAATTGTTCTAGGTGATTGTCTTCGTTTTGCATGCTCAACTACAGTAAAATCACTTCCAGATATTCTTGACTCTTCCCTCTCTTTTATTCTACAGGTTTATTATTTGTTTTAAAATTCTTATTGCCCTTGCTTTTAACTGTGTAAGGTTTCAGTTGCAGCCTGTCATGGCAGTATAAACAAACAGCCTCCCTGGAGCCCCAGCATGTTATATGCTGAGGTCTTCTGTGTTTTCTTCTCCCCTGGAATGTGTCATCAGCAATTAACAGCTCAAACTCTGAATTATTTTATCTGGGTCATTTTGAGTGAAATAGAAACCAAGGATGTCTCAGTGCTGACTCTGCTTTGGAGAAAGTCTCTCTTGCAAGAGCTCATTCTAATTTTAATGTCTCACTTTTGCACTTTCCCATGGAAATGTACAGGCCATTCTAATCATAAGCCAACACATAAAATATTCATTGCCTTGACAGAATATTCAGAAGTATTTAAGCATCCTGATTTCTCTTTTCTCTCTTTTTATTTTTGTCTCACTTCTTTAGCCTGGAGTGATAGACAAGTTTACAAGTGACACAAAATCCGTTATTAACAAAGTGGCTTCTGCAGCAGAAAATAAAGGACTGTTTGAAGAAGCTGCAAAACTCTATGACCTTGCAAAGGTAAATATCTCCTGTGTGCTGCCTTAACTGTGTACCAGCTTCACTGTTTTTCTTTCCAAACGTTCTCTGTGATTAGGAGGTTAAATTTCATCTCAGGGATTGAATTGCCCTTATTCAAGCAGCTTATTTCTGCTGCTGTTAGAGCAGAGCCATTGGCTGCATAGAGAGGAGGTTTAGTGAGCAGACCTGGATGGATTGCACTCCAGGGATTCTGATTCAGGACATTCTGGTTCTTGATCAATGTAATCTTTTGAAGTGATTGCCTCCTGCATGATTTTATTCTGTCTGGTGAAGTTATTTACCTGGAGTATACTCTTCCAATTTCATGGATGTTGAACTGAAGTCTAAAATAGTTAGGCTTTATAGTGAGTACTCATGTTTCCTTTTGAAATACATTTGAAATAAAAGTGGATTCAACCATAGACACTATTTTAGAGAAAAACTAGGGGAAAATACTTTTTCACATGAGCCAGCAGCATTATGTTGCTTGTAGCTTATATGGTCTTGACTCTTTCTGGGAGGGAAGTGTCCCTGAGCTTGCACTGAGCACCTACTGCATGAGACTCTTCTGCTTTTTCAATGAGATTAAAACACCAAGTCCCATCGTGCTCCTTTTATTTGTGTGTCACTTCAATACCTACAGAACCCTGACAAAGTTTTAGAGCTGATGAACAAGCTCCTCAGCCCAGTTGTTCCCCAGATCAGCACTCCCCAGTCGAACAAGGAGCGGCTGAAGAACATGGCCCATTCCATTGCTGAGAGGTGAGACTGGATGAGGCAAAATAACTTTGTGATTTTTTTTTTTAAATCATCCTCTTTTGGTGTATCTCGTCACAGTGACTGCCATGGAAAATTCCTGTATTTTACTAGAGCAAAATGTGGGTACCTGTGAGAAATGTCTCACTGGTTTTCCTCAACCTTTCAGCTGCAGAGAGAATAAAAATAAGCCAACCCCACTTGCTGGCATTTGAAATTGGAAGACAAATACAGACATGCATTGATTTCCACCAGAGACCTTTCCCTTTCTTGTTTTGACAAGTGCCATTTGCCAGTCACTCCTTCTAGTCAACCTTTCCCTCATTTAGCCAGACTGAGACTGAGTGAAAATTGGTGCTCTATTGACTCAGTGAGAGACTGATTTGGTGGCAGACATTAAAGGGAATTAAACCCATGGCTTGAGTTAAAGCTTCAGCAAAGGCTGTAATGGGCTTTGGTTTGCTACTTGCTTTGATCTGTTTGAAAGCACTAAATATTACTGTGCAATAATGCCACCCACAGCTGCAAACCTCAGTGACTGCAAAGCCAGAACAGTTCTGATTAGAGCATCTGCTTGCCAGTTAAATGTAAGAGAGGGCTTTTCCTCATGGACCCTTCTGCAGATGGTGCTGCAGTGGTGCAACATTCCTCCTGTGCCTTCTTAGGATGCTTTTGGAACAGGGGAGACACCCAGCAGGAGAGGCCAAGAGGTTATTTGGCTTCCTCCTCTGCAGCACCACTGTTAAACCTTGAGGAAGGAGCTCCTCTGTGACCTGGTGCAGGCAGCCCTCCAGCTCATCCCCTAGCCAGGGGAGCTGGAGACAGCCTGCAGGAGCATTTAATCCATCTTTAAGTCTTAACTTCCTGCCTGAAGCAGGGAGTTGTGCTGGAGGATTGTCTGCTGTAAAACAGCATGTTAAATATGCTTGTACAGAGCTTGCCTTGCAGGTCTCTGTTGCCTGGCACTGTTTCCCCATGAATGTGGGACGTGTAAACATGTAAAAGGAAACAAATGTTGGATTTGATGCAAAAGGGGAAGTGATTAAAAGTATTTTTAAAAAGCCACACAACCTGTGAAAATTCTGCCTCCTGGTTAAGGAATATGAAAGCTGTCCTTTGTTCAATGCCTTCTGTCCTTGTGCTTGATGTCTCCGCTTCCAAGAATTGCAGGAGCACAGTTATAAACGGTTGCCATTTTGCACAATAAAACTGTAAAACAATTTCTTTCAGGTACAAAGCGCAGGGGATAAGTGCAAAGAAATCCATTGACTCCACGTTCTACCTTCTGCTAGACTTAATCACATTTTTTGATGAATATCACGCTGGTCACGTTGACAGGGCCTTTGATGTAAGTTGCGAGAGTTCTGTTTGAAGTGTAGCCTTCCTAATGCCCTTGAAAGCCCAGAATGTCTCAAATAACATCACTTAAAAAAATTATATTTGATGAGTTAGAAGGGGTTGCAACGCTGTAGGAATTTAAAAAGGTGTTTCTTCCCTGTTGCTTGATAAACAGGAAGATCTTTCTGGGGCTATTTTATAGGCATTGAACAAAATATTCTTGCTGCTCAACAAAGGAGATAAACCAATAACTAACAATGAAATTATTTCTCTTGAATGAAACCAGGACGATTTCATTAACGCTTCAAAGCCACACTTTATTAGTATATGGTACATAGAACACTGATTATCTACCCTGATTCCTGCTTTTCTTTCTGAAGATTATTGAACGCCTGAAGCTCGTACCTCTTAGCCAAGATTGCGTCAAGGAGAGAGTTGCTGCCTTCCGGAATTTCAGCGATGAAGTAAGTTCTGTCTTGGGCTTTAGCTTTCAAAAGCCTTCTGCTTTGTTAAAAGGATCTTAAAGCCTTGTCATCTCATCATCCTTATTCTTCAGCTGGGAAATAGGATGAGATTATTCTGAATTCGTACAAGTAGATTCTTGGCTTACAACTTTCTCCTCTGTGCTGCTCTTTCAAGTGCTAGAATTCCCTGCCCAGAAATCCTGTCTCCATTTTGAAGAAGGCATCTGCCTGAGTCTCCCTGAACTTACTGAGTTTGATCCAAGAATTAAAAATATTGAACACTTTTAGCTTGCTGGTGACTTAGTTCTCCCATGCTCCTAATGGTCACCAAGCATTTGCAGGGTGTTTGTGTAGTTCCCTCTAAATCAGAGGAACTCTGGATTTTGTGTATTAGCAGATGAAGCACAGTGGAAGGCTGTTGCTACTCTTGAACTGTTTTAACTGGAGGATGACACTTCTCTTTTAGGCAGTGTTTGTGTGTATTTGGCTGCTTTAGAGTTCTTTGTATTCAGGCACTTTGGGGTTTGTCTGACCTGTTGCTGTCAAACATGAAGGTGCAGCCATTGTGCATGTCTGTCTGAAAGCTCTGGGCAGTGTTTGTGCTGGATGGTGCAATCACAGCAGGGTAACCATTACAGGTATGACTGTTACAGGAGTAAATATCAGCCATAGTTGTCATTGTTTGACTTTCTGATTCTGCATAGCAAGGGTAATGGTTCTGTCAACATGCTCTTCACTGCCATGTGTCTTTTTTTTCTCCCTTCTTTGTGTAGATCAAGCACAATTTATCTGAGGTCCTGCTTGCAACCATGAATATTTTATTCACCAAGTATAAGAGGATGAAAGGCACAAGCCCAACCACTCCTGCCAGACCTCAGCGGGTAATGGAGGACAGAGATTCGGTAAGAATGTAATCCTCACTGTCTGAGGAGTTTTCCTGCATCCTGTTCCCTGCTTTTAAGAGACTGGGCTTCACATAACTGTGAATCTCTAATGGCCTTTGGTTTTGACTTGCTCAGCTACTTAGAGTCTCAGACTACTGAGCTTGCTTAGTTACTTTATCTCAAGGCTGGTCTCTGATACCTTTGGCTTTGTGTAGAGAGAGGATGGAACTGGATGACCTGTAAGGTCCCTTTCAGGCCAAACCATTTGGAGTCTATGATACTGCTCTAAATGGCACTGAGCTAATGGGGATATTACACCTATATATTCACTAGCAAGAAAAAGCAAGTTACTTCTTGGTGGGGTCTTAAATAGTAAAACAGATGGGGACAGTGCAGTGTCTCTGTGTTGGTTGGTGTTGCTACCGTGACAACTGAGCTGTTGCTTTCAAGCACCTGATTTCCATTCCTTCCATTTGAGTAGGTGCCCATTTCTGGTGGAAAGGCCTTCCTTGACTCCTCTCCTTGGCCTGCTTCTGTAGTGACATGGGCTGATGTTTTCCAAATGTCCTTGGGGAATGCACCAGGATCTCAGTGGTGAATGGCAGCAGTTTGCCAGCGTTGTGCTGCTGCCTCTGCAGCAGAGTGGGCAGCAGTGCTTGTCTGGCTGCCTGGAGAAATGGGTGGCAACAGTGGGTTTGACTTCAGTGCTCCAGCTGGTGCAGAAGCGTTTCCCCAGCCCACTGACAGGAGCCTCCACCTCTGCAAGGTGCAGAACAGGCATCGTTCAAAGGGCACAGCCAGATTTGTGGGCACTCACCTGTCAACATGAGGGTTGAGCAGAGGGGTTCTCAGCTTAACTGTTGTTGGGTTTGGTCTTGTAACTCTTACTAAGCTAAAGCTGCTGCAGGCACTTGGAAACCAAGGCCAAACCATTCCTTCTGTCTTAACAGATTAGAAAATAAATATCAACTCCTTTTGAGAGTGAAAACCAACTTGGGGCACAGCCAGCTTTATTCCAGGTTTTAGTCAGCTGCAAAGGTGCCTTTGATCTGTAAATTGCAATATTGCTAAAGGCCTTAGTAGCATTTTTAAGTTATGTAAGAAAACAAAAGGTGTGAGTAATGATACATCTTTGGTTTTGGGGTGCAGCCTGTGAGAGCTACAGGATCCTGCCTTACAGCAGTGCTTGTACTGCAGATTGGCAGCACTGCAGAGGGATGCCTGCTGCTTGGGCTTCTCCCCCCTTAAACTCTACACATGTGAAGTCCCAGGCTAAGGCAATGTGTTACCTGCTCTGTGCCTTCACAAGGTTGGCACTGAGCAACCAGTTCCTTGCTTTCCAAGTGAGCTGTTTGTTTTGGTTTTGATTTCAGTCTTGTGCCTCATGCAGAAGCATTTACCATCTCTGTAGGGGTGCAGTGCTGTCAGGTGTCACCTCAGTATGAGCATTGTTGGCCAGCTGGGGATGGGTTTAGCAGCTCTGCTGGCAGAGGTTTGTGTGGAAGGAGCCACCTTGACGTCGTGTGAGCACTGCTTCTCAAACAAGCTCTGCACTCATCTGTGGAGATCAGCTGATGATGTACCTTGCTAAAAACCCTCGGAAGTTTTCTTCTTTTCAGGCTTCAGGCTTTGTTAATCAAGCTCCTGGCCTTGGGGTGGGATCCCCTGGCAGCAGGGTGTGAGTGATGGTGGGGACAGGGGGGTTCTGAGTCCCAGATCTCTGTGTGCAGTACAAGCTGTGCTCAGCCATCAGAGGGGACAAGTGCCCACTGCCTCTGCTGTCAGGGAGGGGATAAGAGAACAGCTGTGTGACTGCAGTGTCACAGGGGAGCATAATCTGCTAATGTAGGATTAGTAGGAGAAAAAACCTCTCACCCTGTAGCTCCTGCCTGCCTAAAGATTTGCATGTGCAGAGAAACCAGGCATGGGCACGTGGAAGGCAGGGTAAGAACAGCTTTAGCTCGTGTTCCCCTTTTCTTTAACCCTGAAGAATTTCCTCCAGGACTGCAGGAGCAGGGAATCTGGATTGCTTCAGTTCCCATGTCTGGGAAGCAGCTCAGGTGGTTTTAGCAGTGGAAAGAAATGAGGGCATTCCAAACATGAGGAGGGAGGTGTTTCTTCAGCAAAATCTCGTTCACCTGAACAGAGATCACAGACACGAGCTTCAGCATGCTGTGCTTGACAAGAATTTCTCTTCTGAACTTCCCTGGAGGAAGGGCAGCTTTTCCATTTCCTCTGGGAAAGCAAATTGTAGGGGAAATCGGGCTCTTTCAGAAGCTTTAACAATCTCAGCACATTGCCCAGTAGACAACACAAGTGAAAAATTACCTTTCCTTGAATAGGCCTTTGAAATTCCTGGATTTTCTCTAGATCCATCTTCTGTTCATCAGAAGAAAACACGAGATAGTAGCCATTTGTAACTCTGAGGCTTATTCCACATATTAGGGAACAGAGTTCCCTGGAGTAGGAGCACACAGCTCTTGAATTTGCCCTCAGGTGCCAAGGACTGCTCTGCTCACCCTGCTGCAGTGAGTGGGGGCTTTGGCAGGAGCAGTGTGGACCTGGCAGCAAGGGCAGAATGGGTAGGAGGAGTACTGGAGTACTGGAGCCCCCTGAACTCAGTAATGCTCTCTGCTAAACATCTCCTGTGACCCTTCAGAGGTGGAATGGACTTCAAGTGAAAGGATCACGTTTGGAGTCAGAGCTGGCATTTATGCATTTTGTTGATTTTGGGATGAAATCACCCAAGCTGTGTTTTAAATAATCTTTTTTAAATTTTTTTTTTTAAGTTTATACATTAATTAGTTTTGGGAACGAGGGAGCAAAGTGTTGTCCCACTTGGGCTGATCCATTTTGTCAGATTTTAGGCAGAGATTGCAGTGAGCCCAGCCTGCAGTGCTGAGAGCTGTGGCTGTGGTGGTGGCCCTGACCCAGATGCTGTGAGTGCATGACAGCAGTGGCATAAGCTCCCCACCCTGAGCCAGGGTGCTGAACTCTCTGGAGCAGCCCCAGGGCGTTATCTTGATGCCAAAATTAGGTCAGGAATGGAATGGAATTCTATTTTTTTTATTATCTGTGCTCTTATTTAAAATTGCAAGTAACTCTAACATTCGTTAAGTAATTACAGCCAATAGAACATCTAGACCTCCAGGCCGCTCTTAACCTCTGCAAACCTCTGTTCATTCTTCCCAAAGTATTGTTTTGATTTTTAAAAACAGGCCAGCTGTCATTGCTACTGTAAAGGTAAAGGGAACAGTAACCTGCACTGCTCCTCAGCCCTTCTTAGTCACGGTGAGAGTCTTTGTTTCTTAATACTTTCATTCCAAAGAGTCAGACACCTTGACAGGCTTTTTTTTTTTTTCATCTCCCACCTCTTTTGACCTCCTCTGAAAAGCAGCAGCTCAGACATAATGATACAACCCCACGTTTGGAAGCAGACTGGGGGAAATACGACTGTGACTGGAAGTCGTTTCCAGGCCACCTTGTTAAGTAGCCAGTGCTGGGAGAGAAACTGTCCCAGGACATTTTAGCAGTTGGGTCAGTCTTGGGAAAACCCTCACAGCTTGTCCAGTATCAGCCTCCAAAGCTTCTCTGTGGCCAGTGAATAACAGACTGGTTCTGAAAAAGGGGTGGAATTGGCCAGAGGGGCACTGGGGATGGTGTGAGTTCCTGCTGTCAGAGTTACCATCCATGTGCCCACAGCAACCTGAGCACCTTCAGCTTTCCCTGCAGTCAGTAGGGGAAAGGAAGATTTAAACAGTGGATCTTCTAGTACAGTAATTTTGAGATGCTTAATATTTAAGAAGAAAACCCTGTTAGTAATCAAAGCAGTCTAAATAGTTTTCCATAAAGATTTGGGCTTTCTGTCTTCTCCTGACTTCTACCAGGCATTGCCATGATTTTCCTTTTAATTTACTCAGGGTTTTAACAAATGAAACAAATTATTCCAGAATTCCCTCAGCTGTTTTGCAGCCTCCTGGTGTGCAAGAAGGGTTTGGTTCCTTCAGGGGAAGGGCTCTGTGTGCTTGGTACCCCTGCTTTGAGGAAACTGGTATGTTGTAGGTGATGCTGGAGATCCCCAAGTGTGTGTGGCACCACCTGTTTATTTCTAGTACTTCTGCTTTGACAGCATTAATGCTGCATTTCAGCAGGATCAACTTTGTATTTTGCAAGGTGGGAAAGAATCCTGTTGCCCTGGGGAAGCCCACTTCATGCAGAAATTACAAGATTGCTGCAGTGCAACAACACCCCACATTGCTGAAAATGTTTTTTCTTAGGTAATTTCAAATAAATGGGATTATTTTTTAAGCAAAAGGGCAACTCAACATGCTTTTAATGGTCGGAAAAGGAAATAATTGGATTTCCTTCCAAATGCAGAGACTGGTTGTCCAGAGAGCAGCTCTGAGAAACAAAGATTACGTTTGCTTGTTTCAAGAGGCAAATGTTTAACTCCTGTGGGTTTTCTGATGCTAAAGTAACTGCACTTTGTTTTTCTGTCTTTTAGCAACTTCAGTCCCAGGCCCGTGCCCTGATCATGTTTGCTGGGATGATCCCCTACAGGACCTCAGGAGACACCAACGCCAGACTGGTGCAGATGGAGATCCTTATGAATTAGCAGAGCAGCTCTGGCTCGGGGCTGCAGCAGCCTGTGCCTGTCCTTAGTACGTTCAGAGGGCCCCTGGGGACCAGTGTCATTTTGTATTCTGTATTTTTGTTGATGGAAATAAATTTCTTTGGTTTTGATATTTGTTTTTGACATTTTCATTTTCATTTTGTGTTTTTATGGGTTTTTTTGTTAATTTTATTTTCGATTGGTTTGCATTTAGAAATTTATTCTTAATTAGTTAATGGGCTGTGCAGAGGGAGAAGTCTCTGCAGCAGTGAGGTGAATGAACGAGCAGTTTTCTAACAGAAGAGGAAGTGGAGAAGAAAACTTTGATTTAATGCTTAATGAACATACAACTGGGAACCTTTAGGGAGTTTTTTGGGTTTTGAATGCATGTTAAGTGTTGAAAATGTGTCGCTGGTGCACCACCCACCCCGTGAGCTGCCATCAGTCCATCACCCTGTCCTGTGTGCTGCATGTGTTGCTGCAGTGCAGGGGAGCTCTGCAGGGGCTCCTTGGTCCTCAGCCAGGGTGAACTCCCAGCTTGGTGTCCCAGATGTCTCAGCTCTGCACATCCTGGAGCTCTGCTGAAGCCTGGCAGGAGCACCTGGGTTGCAAACAGGTATATTTTGGTAGGAGAGGTTTTTGGGAGCAGCACCTGAGTTTTCAGTCAGATGCATTCAAAGTGATTCCCTGTAAAGAGAGGTCCAAGTGTGGGGGTGACATTACTGTTGGTTTAGTGGGAAACCCGAGTCCCACTGAAGCATGGAGCTTTAAAAATGGTTACCTTTAAATGTTTCAAGGTACAATTAAATAAGTGTGAAAGGCCAGGGAGCATGTTATAGTAGAAGCTTTTCTTTTTTAATGTATCTGCCTGTCCTTGGAATGAAATGTGAGGAATGTTGGTGGTTACTCTTGCTGTTCCCTGTGCATGTGCTGCTCCCCTGCTGCTGTCTCACCCTCCTGTATTAGGGGATATAGAACATGTGCAGTTTGGGATGCAGAACAGGCAGCAAAACGTAGGGGCTGCTTTCAGCCTTTGTATGTTAACAGCTGTCACGGGAGACAATTCATCCCCATTTTGCAGTGTCTAAGTTGACTGGGATAGAGGAATATCTGACTGACTTGATGACAATTTCCTAATTGCTTTTTCCACCAGAAATGTTGTAGCATAAGTTTTGTCCACCTTTTGGACAGGAAGCAGCCCACGTCTCTCAGCATTAGCAACCCAGCTGCTGGGACCCCCAGCAGATAGAGGTAGGGATTGTGTCTGGCACAGAGTGCTCCTGCAGCATGGCCAGGATTGTTCCAACCTGAGGCTGAGACCTGGACAACCCCTGCGAGTCCAGGGGAGTTGGTGAGTTACCAAGGAGTCATTTGGGGCTGGGAGGTGGAACTGCCTAACACCCTGTCAACAGGTGAGTGTGGAAAGCTGTATTAGCTGTTAACATTTCTGGGATATTTGTGTGGGAATGCTTCTTGGCATGTCTCAGTTGACAGTTGATCCAGTCCCTGAGAGAACAGGCACCATCCCTGATGCTTGTGGGCATCCCTGGTGGGGCCAGGGCTGCCACCCACACGGTCCTGCAGGATGACTCTGCTCCTGTGTTTTCCTGGCTGGTGTTCAGCCCCTGTCCCTGGGTCACTCCCAGCACCAAACCAGCTCATGTACAGAGAGTCTGGCGAGTCTGTTCCTGTCCTCAGGCAACCACTGACCTGAGCAGGAGAGGGACAGCATCTGCTGGAGTCGGGAAGGGTGAAGGCCACCTTCCCTACTGGAATTCCCTGTCCCTGCTCTGCTGTTCCTGTGGGGACAGAGGTCCTTTGGGGCTCAGCTCTTAACATGAACATTTGCAGGACCTTGTTCTCCTGTCTCTTGCCCATCCCCTGCTCAGCAGAGTGGTTGTGCTGCCTCACTGGCATGTTCTGATGTCCAGTGTTGAACCTGGGGACCTCCTGTAAGCACCACGTTGCCCTTTCTCTGTCCCCCCTTCAAGGGCAGCTGTAGCAGCTTTCTGGTGCTTCTCAGCCCTCACGGGTGTTGGTGAAAGGGAGAGGTGATGTCTGTGCCCAGTTTGCTCCCTCTGTGCCCAGTGATCCTGGCTCTAGCCTCTGGTCCCTCTTAAGCTAATCAGATTCTGAATTATCTCATGCTTTCCAAACCCAAGGTGATCCTTCTGTGATGGACAGACAGAGGAAATAAACCCCAGGGAGTCTAAGTCCTGAGACTAACCCTGGAAAGGTAAGACTGGCCCTGTTTCAGTCAGGCTTGTGGGTATTACAGAAGAGGCCACAGATGTTTGGAATTAATTTATTGCTTGTTGCCCTGTGATTTCTTCTTAGGTCTGTGCAGGTGGTGAACATTGCAGCCCATCCATCTTCCCACATTCCCCAGTGGGGCAGGTTCCAGCTCCATGCCTAGGCCTGGCTCTGGCAAACCCAGCCCTCCTCTGCACGACTTTAAGGGCTTTGCTGCTCTGAGGTAGATGCTGATGCACACACTGGTGCTTTGCTGAATAAGGCACCCTTGTGGTTTTCCAGATGTCCT
Source organism: Corapipo altera (assembly GCF_003945725.1). Classification (NCBI taxonomy): domain Eukaryota; kingdom Metazoa; phylum Chordata; class Aves; order Passeriformes; family Pipridae; genus Corapipo; species Corapipo altera. The sequence continues at coordinate 11,532,670 of NW_020884894.1, read as the reverse complement.
TGTTTTCCCTCCACCTCCTGCTTCTTCTGCTGGACAGAAAAACTGGGTTCTGCTCCCTCAGGTTTTGTACCATCATGCTCTGATTTTGCTAATGTACAGTCTTAGCCTTGGTTTTCTAAATAGCTTATCTGCTGGAAGGGTTTTCTGGGGTGTCACTAAACTCATGCCTTGAGTCTGGTACAGCCTGTTCAAAGGTGGTGTCACTGAGCACTCCCCTTACAACAGAACAGTGCACAGTGTGCAGCAGAGCTGGGGATGTTCATCTGAGCCCAATTCTGCTCTTTATGCAAGAAATAAGTACAGATGAATGCTGCAGATCAAATTTAGGCTGATTCCATCTGCTTTTTCCTACTCCAGGACTAATCCTCAACATGAAAGGTCTTCCAGGTAGATGAGTTGCATCTGAAGGGTGACTCACTGGTTTGAGTCAAATGCAGCTCAAGCTTGTGTTGCTGGAGGAGATGGGAAGAAAAGCAAGAAGGTGTTTGCTGTGAGAGCTGTGACACCCTGTGCTGGTGGGGGTGCAGCAGAGCCTCCAGGTCTGTGTTCCATGGATTTCGTGGCTCTTCAGTTCTGAAACATCCACGTGTGCTGTGGTATCAGCACAGCAGCTCCTGCAGCTTTGCAGGCTGCACCTCCTTCCAGGAACAAGGGCTGAGTGATGTGGTCTGGATTTACAGGGGATGTGCTGTAAACTTCTGCCCTACTTACCTGTCAGTAGGGAAAAAATCAGTTAAAGCTCTACCCAGGGTTAACCTGGTAATAACTAGACTGAGCTAAGGGCAAGACAACCAGTGTGACACTGCTGAAATGTGCCTCGAGGGCCTCCAGAACACTGTCAGGGAGCTGGTGTCTGTGGGTCCTGTCTCTCAGCCATTTCTGTGAGGCTGAGAATTCTTTTAAGTATTTTATGTAAGCAGGGTACTGCTTACAGCCTGTGGGTTACATTCCTGCTTCTCTGCCTTGCCTTGGATTTCCCCACTGAATGCAGATTCTGCATCTCAACATGATGTTTTGTTGTGTTTTTCAGACCTTCTGGCTGCAGCAGACCTGCTAAATGAGGTGACTTCTCTGTTCTCCACTGCTATCTCTGCTGTGTTTGTCTAAGACAGTGCTTGGACCTTGTTCCTTGCAGGAGCTGAAGGAATTGTCTTCAGTAAAAGTGACCCCAGCCCCTCAAGGAAGGAAGCAGTTTTCCTTCCAGCCTGGAGGAAGGAAGGGGATATTGCAGCTGTGTGTCCCTGGCGTGGGACAGCACTCAAATACTGCCCCTGTTCTTGTCCCTGTGTCAGCATTTTTGTGCTTTCTCTCTGAGTCTGAAGTTGGAAAGATGGGAGTGGTGTCTGGAAGAGATGGGAGATGCACCCTTTGCTCCCATCAGGAAAGGCTGCTGGCAGTTGGCTGAATAACCATCTGTTTTCTCTTCCCAGGCTTCCTTTGCTGCAGTGCTGAGGAATTGGGTCCTGCTCTGCAGGTGGGTTTGCAGCACTGACCCCGGCACCGTCCGTGAGTCCTGTGTCACTCCGGTAGGTTCCCTCTGCCATGGGGATGGAAACAGGACAATTAAAGCTTCATTAAAGCCTGTTGGAATACAGCACTTGGGCAATCTTTAAGAGAAGCTCTGTGTAAAGCATTGTACCATTCTCTGCTTAACTGGGCTTGGGTTCCTTTGATGCATTTAATAGCCAGAACGAAGTGGGGGATCGGCTGGAAGTGAGGGAAAGCCCTGCTGAAACAACCTGGAGCCTCTTCCCTGTGTGTGGAGGGGCTGGAGGGATGTGCCACAGAGCTCTGCTCCCCTGCCCACAGCTCCCAGCACTGCACAGCCCTGGTGTTGGGCCCTGGTATTGTTGCTGCAGCTGGTGTTGTGAATCAGGCCGACGACAAGCGCATCCTACAATCCGGCTATTTCACTACACCAGGGTTGCATCATACCACTCTCTTCACTCTGCACCCGGCGTCCTGGAACCCTCCTGTCTCTTCTGGAGCATCCCTGACCCACTTCAGAGACTCTGATCTGTGCTGGTTTGGGCAAATTAGTGTTCTTGATGAACTAACGAGGTTCTAAAATAAAGCCACTTCTCCCAGGTGTGAGTTTGCTGCCACGTCTGTTGTGAGAGGGAGCTGGTGTCCCCTTTGTAGGAGGTGTTGCACGAGGTGCTGGAGTGACTTTTCCTCATCCAGCTCGCCCTTGTCCCTGCTGGCCAGGCTGGCTGCCCACACAGCACGGGCACAGCTCTGCACTGGGTGCTGGAGCACCGTGAGGGCCGAGCACGGGATGCAGGCCAGGCTGCCTGTCCTCAGCTTCCCGGGTAAGTGGGTGCACCCTGGCCCTTGGTGATTGTGGCTGGCATCTGCTCAGCACAAACAATGCAAGGGGGCTGGAGCAAGTCCTCAAAAAGCAGGTTAAAATTTGTGTGTGAATGCAAACACAGCCAGAGGCAGAAGGGGGGGGCAGGCCCAATTTTCCATTAACTTGCAAAGCCACACCAAGCTGAAATTCAAATGGGCTGCCCTCGAATTTTATTGCTGGCCTTGTTTGCTGTCTCTGCTGATCTTATCTGTAACTGCTTTTGAGGCACACGTGACAGGGGCTGCAGAGGTGTAAGAGGTGCCCATCCCTCCCCCTGTCCTCGCCTGCTGGGGCTGTGGGGTGAACGCTGAGCAGCCTCACTGCCTCAGTTCATGTTTTGTGTGATGTGGGCAAGTGTTTAAGTGGTTTATTAAATCAGGGATGGGACAGGGAGAGTTCTGAACCTTGGGTGGTAGCTCAGTAGTGCCCTCTCCCTGGGTCGGGAGGGGAAGGGGGCTCTGGGTCCGTGGGTGTCTGTGCTGCCCAGCACTGCAGAGCTCCCAGCCCTGGGCAAGCACAGACAGACGGTCTGCCACTGTCGGTGTCCCCTGGCCTCTCCAGCCCCCTGGCATCTGAGTCCCAGCAGGGGCAGCTCTCACATCCCTTGATGTCACACTCCCCCTTTTCCCTGGTTTCACTGGGAGATAAAGGAGCTGTTCCCCTCCCTGCATCCGGCCCAGCTCAGTGCCACAGGCAGCAGCTTGGAGCCCAGCCAGGATGATTTACGGGATCTGACGGGGCTGGGGCAGTATCCCAGGGAAGGGCGAGGGTGCGTGGGAGTCTTGCTCCCTTTTTCCATAATAAATCCCTGTGGGAACTGAATGTTCCCGGGTCGGGGCCAGAGGCAAACTCAACGCCGCCGCCGCATTTCTCTGCCGATCTGTCCTTGGGACTTAATCTCAAATCTGTTATCGCTGCCCCCATCGAGTGCTGGGAGGCACTGATGCCCATTACGGTGGTTTTGGTGTCCCTTCCAGCTATTTTTTTTCCTCCTGACCAGCTCGGGGTGGTTCGAGCCGACTCCTTTCCTCCATTAGCATCAGTGGTGGGTGTGTGCCGGTCGCCTCACTCCGGTTTTGCGGGGTATAAAGCGGGCGAGCCCCTCTCCACGCCCCGTCCCCCACCTGGCAGCCACCTGGGCAGGGGCCATGGCCGAGCTGCCCACCCCGGACCTGCCCCCGGCCCGCTGCAGCGGCCGCTTCACCATCAGCACCCTCCTGGCCATGGAGGAGGGGGCCCGGGGTCCCTTCGCCCCCGCCGAGGGGCCCGGCTGTGACAGCGCCCAGCCCTCGCTCTGCGGCAGCACCCTCTGCACCAGGACCTTCGGCTACAACACGGTGGACGTGGTGCCCGCCTACGAGCACTACGCCAACAGCAAGGGGGTGGGCGACCCCGGGAAGGGCAGGCCCACGCTGGCCGACCTGCACTCCATCCTCAAGGTAACGGGGGCTCGGCCGTGCCTGTGGTGTCTCCGGCATCCCCTGGCCGTGCCACCGTGCCCTGCGATGTGTCTGTGGTGTGTCGCTCTGTCTCCTGCCTCTTGGGGCCATGACTGATGCTGTGCCCTGGAAAGGCCCTGGGAGAAGCTGGAGGGGCAATCCAGCTGTTTCCAGCTGTTTCCAGCTGTGTGCACAGCCAGAGTGTTCCCCCCAGGGATGCCTGGCTGCTGCCCACCCTCACCTGCCTTCCCCTCACCCCACAGCCTGACCCGGGCCGCCTCCACCCGGTGTGTGACCCACAGTGGAGCAATGGCCTGCCCGAGGCTGGGCCGGAGCCTGGGCTGGAGGAGGCAGAAGGGGAGCCCGGCAGAGCCTCCGAGCAGGAACCCGTCCGCTTTGGATGGGTGAAGGGCGTCATGGTGAGTGTGACTCACCCCACACAGAGCACCCTCCTGCCCCCACACCCCCAAGCATTTGCCCCTTGTTGCATTTTTCCCAATATCTCTATTTTTTGCAAGTGCCTGCACTGTGAGCAATTCCCTGCCCTCCTCGGCAGGGTGGTTTTCTCTCAGGAACAGCAGAGCTGGCGTGGCCTGGCCATGCCCAGGTGCCCATGCCCTGATGGCCTGCACTCTTCTCTGTCCCCCCAGATTCGCTGCATGCTGAACATCTGGGGAGTCATCCTCTACTTGCGCTTGCCCTGGATCACTGCCCAGGCAGGAATCGGTGGGTGCTGCGGTTCCTTGGGAGCTGGTGGGGGCACTGGGCTCACCATCACCCAAACACCTGGGGTGGGAATGGTGTGGCATCGAGCATGGGGTGATGTATAGGGTCTTTATGGGTCTCGTAGGGAAGGCAGGGTGGTCTGTGGGACTGGGGGGATGCAGGATTGAAGCAGTGCCCTCTCCCCACAGCCCTGACATGGCTCATCATCCTGATGTCCGTGACAGTGACCACAATAACTGGCTTGTCCATCTCTGCCATATCCACCAATGGCAAAGTGAAGTCAGGTAGTGTGTTCCCTCCCAGCCACCCCAGGGGTCTCCTTCACCCTGGGGCTGCCCCATGGATGTGAACTCCTGGCACGGGCTGCAAGGTGCAGGGGGGGGTCCCCAGAAACCTGTGGGGGAGGCAGTAATGCCACGGGGTGCTCCCACTGCCTCAGGAGGCACCTACTTCCTCATCTCACGGAGCCTTGGGCCGGAGCTGGGCGGCTCCATCGGGCTGATCTTTGCCTTTGCAAACGCGGTGGCCGTGGCCATGCACACAGTGGGCTTTGCTGAAACTGTCCGGGACCTGCTGCAGGTAAGGAACTGCCTCGGGGTCCCACATTCCTCCTTCGCTCCATCCTCACCTTCTCCTTGCACAAGCTGCACTAATTAACATTTCTGTTAGTATTGGACCACTGATAATCAAACAGCAGCTGCTTAAACTCATGGAAATCCCAGTGGTTCAGTAAAGGGGAGGGTTATTTCCACATTGTGAATGGTTCCCCCTCCCCAGGAGCACAACTCGCTCATTGTGGACCCCACCAACGACATCCGCATCATTGGGGTCATCACTGTGACGGTGCTGCTGGGCATCTCCCTGGCTGGCATGGAGTGGGAGGCCAAGGTAACCCTCACTTCTGCTCACGTTATTCCCTGGGGCTGATAAGAGCTGTCCCTGCTGCCCACCAGCTCCGAGGAGTGGAGGATGCCTGTAGCTCCCCAAAAACAGGCGAGGGTTCCTCCTAATGCATCCTTCACTCCCTCTGTGCCCTGTCCCCCAACCCCTCAGCTGGCTCTTTCTGGTCTGGCAGGCACAGATACTGTTCTTCCTGGTCATCTTGGTTTCTTTCATAAACTACCTGGTGGGGACAGTGATCCCAGCCACGGCTGAGAAGCAATCAAAGGGTTTCTTCAGCTACCGAGGTGGGTGTGCCGTGGGCTGGGGTTGTGCTCAGCAGGTCCAAGGGCATCACTGGAGCCCAGCTCTTTGCTGTTGCTGGGGGAGAGGTTTGCTCTGGGAAGGTGCTCCTTGCTGAGCTGTGTCCCCTCCCGTGGGTTCCCTGCTGTCAGTGCTGTGCCTCCATCCAGTGCTGAGGTGCTTCAGTCAGGATTAAAGCAACTGGGAGACCCAAAATGCTTCTTCTCTGCTTCCTCCCCAGCTGATATCTTTGCCCAGAACTTCGTGCCCAACTGGCGTGGGCCCGATGGCTCCTTCTTTGGCTTGTTTTCCATTTTCTTCCCGTCAGCAACCGGCATCCTGGCTGGGGCCAACATTTCGGGTGACCTGAAGGTGGGTTGTGACCAGAGCTGGCATTTCTCAGGGCTCAAGCCCTGTTTTCCCCAGGGCTTTCATTTTGATCCAACCATTAGACTCTGTTTTATTTCTTCTGTAAACTTTGGGGGAGGCTCAGCCAGGAGTTGCTCTATGGCTTTGTGATGCAGTGAATTACAATTTCTCTTGTGTAGCAGCCACAAATAAAATGCCACATCAGTGGTGCTGCTGGAAAGCTGCCTTACATATCTCTGTGATTCCCTTGGGCAGGATCCTGCCGTGGCCATCCCCAAGGGCACCTTGATGGCCATTTTCTGGACCACTGTGTCCTACCTGGTGCTTTCTGCTACGATTGGTAAGCAGCATGTCCTCAGGTGAGCTGGGTGGATGGGCTCGTTCTCCCCCAAAATGGGTGACCTGGGAGGATGCAGCTGGGTGGGAGCCAGCAGCAAGCTGCAGGCACTGGCACTGATAGCCTGGGGTGGGTGCCATGGGTGCCAGACCTTGTTGTGCCTCCACATGGGGCAAAGTCACCCTGGGTGGGTGACAGAGCTCATGGCATTGCTCACAGCCATCGTGCAGTGGGGCAGCCCCGTGGCAGGGACTCGGGGGTTGTCCCAGGAAACGGGACGTGGGGCTGGGCTGTGTGAAACCGTGGAGAGATGCCAGCCCTGCTCTAGCCCTGTGTGTCCCCCCAGGTGCCTGCGTGGTCCGAGATGCCTCGGGCAGCCTGAACGACAGCGTGGCCGTGGGGTCTCTGGGCTGCGAGGGCCTGGCCTGCGGCTATGGCTGGAACTTCACCGCCTGCGCCCAGCGCCAGAGCTGCAGATACGGGCTCAGCAACTACTACCAGGTGCTGCTCAGCACCACCACCAGCCCAGCTCCTGCTCCTGGCTGGGTTTGTGCTGCAATGGATGGATCTCCCAGGGCAGCCGTGTGCCTGGCATCCGGGAGGGCACCCGTGCTGTTAAAGCACCCGTGTAACAGGGATGCACCAGGGAGCGTCTTCTTGGGGATTGTGGACATGGCTGGACTTTGCCTCCTGGATAATGTGGATGGAAAAGCACCGAGGGTGGCAGGGTGCCAGCCTGGGGGCTGGAAACCCCTCAGGGCTGGGGGGGGGGGTTGGTGCACCAGGGGTGCCAGGGTTCCTGACCCCTGATTTTCACACAGAGCATGAGCATGGTGTCTGGATTTGGGCCCCTCATCACAGCAGGGATCTTTGGTGCTACCCTCTCCTCGGCACTGGCCTGCCTTGTCTCAGCCCCCAAAGTCTTCCAGGTGAGAGGGCAGTGTGTCCACATTCCCCAGCTCCTGTCCCCAAGCCTGGCAGTGGGTGATGCTCCTGGGTGCAGAGCTCTGCAGCTGTGAGCAGCACTGGGATGAAGGGGATGCTGCCATCCCATGTTCCAGAGAAGCTCTGCGTGTCTCTCCCCACAGTGTCTCTGCAGGGACCAGCTCTACCCGCTCATTGGTTTCTTTGGGAAGGGCTATGGGAGGAACAGTGAGCCCCTCCGTGGCTACATGCTCACCTACGTCATCGCCATTGGCTTCATTCTCATCGGTGGGTACTTGCCACCCTGGCACCCTGCTGGAACCTGGCACCAGCCAGTGGCTCTGTCCCTGCCACTGACAGCTCCTCCTGCTCCCACAGCTGAGCTCAACGCCATCGCCCCCATCATCTCCAACTTCTTCCTCTGCTCCTACGCCCTCATCAACTTCAGCTGCTTCCACGCCTCCATCACCAACTCCCCAGGTGGGCAGTGCCAGGCCAGGCCGTGCCCCGTGGCCGGTGGCTCGGTGCGGTCCCGTGGCGGCAGCGGCCGCTCTGTGTGTTTGCGTGCAGGCTGGCGACCCTCCTTTCGGTATTACAGCAAGTGGGCCGCGCTCTTCGGGGCCACCGTCTCGGTGGTGATCATGTTCCTGCTGACCTGGTGGGCGGCCCTCATCGCCTTTGGCATCGTCATCTTCCTCCTGGGATATGTCCTCTACAAAAAGCCGGGTGCGTGGCAGTGCCCCGGCACAGCCCCAGGAGGTGTCCGGGCCCATTGCTAATCCATCTTCCCCGTGCAGATGTCAACTGGGGCTCCTCCATGCAAGCCAGTTCCTACAACATGGCCCTCAACTACTCGGTGGGGCTGAGTGAAGTGGACGAGCACATCAAGAACTACAGGCAAGGGCAGCTCAGTGCTGGGCATGGAGGGAGGGGGATGCAGAGACAGCCACCACACCCAGTAAACCCAGGATGGCTTTGTGCCCATGCCCATGGCCACATCCTCACCACCACCCTCAGTAACCAGGAGCTATGGCAAAATGTATCTGTCTCCAAAATCCCATGTCTGTGCCGTGTCAGCAGAGGTGGAAAGCTGAGCAAACCCTGCCCTCCCTGTACCAGGCAGATGCAGACACACTGGTCTTTTTATATCAGACAAGACCAAAGAGTGAGACTGGATCCTCAGCCATATGATTTTTTCTCATCCTAAAGATGCTCCCTATAGTTGCCGCTGGCCTGGCATGGGAGGAGAGCTGCAAATCATTCCAGAGAGCTGCCTCCAAAGCACCATCCCTCACTCCCTTTCCCTCCTCTCCACAGACCACAGTGCCTGGTGCTGACCGGCCCGCCCAACTTCCGCCCAGCCCTGGTGGACTTTGTGGGGACCTTCACCAAGAACCTCAGCCTGATGCTCTGTGGCAACGTGCTGATCGTGAGTCACCTGCAGAAAACAGCTGGTTCCTTGTCCTGGGGGCTCCGGCCACCCACAGACGGTGGGCTGGGAAATCCAGATGTGTCCTGGTGGGCCCACGGGGTGGGGATTGAACTGTGCCCACTTATGTGCTGCTGTATGATGGAGTGTGTTGACTGGAAGCCTCTCTGAGTTGTTAAGCAGTATTGGTGAAGCACTGGGATGTCCCTGTGGGCTAAAGGCTTCCCTTTGTCAATTAATCAGCAAAGATTTGGTAGGATGAGGCAGCTGCTTAGAGGATTGGGGGTCCTGCAGCCCAGAACCTCCAGAGCAATTGGGTGCAGTAAGAGCCAGCTCATCCATTCCCGTGGGACTGCTGGCACCGTGTGCACTGGCTGTGCACTCACCGGATTCACTGCTTTTCTTGCCGTGATTGCAACCTCCCACATGTGCAGTGGTTACAGCCACATCTTACCAATGATTTGGGAAGAGAGGAGCAAGAGGTCCTTGGTGGCAAGACCACCAGCTGTGAGGGGCTGCCTGAGCCCCTGCCCCTGCTTCCTGCAGGGCCCACGGAAGCAGAAGATGCCGGAGTCCCGGCTGACGGCAGATGGCCACGCCAAGTGGCTTATGAAGAGGAAGATCAAGGCTTTCTACACGGATGTGGTGGCTGAGGATCTGAGAAGCGGAGTCCAAATGCTCCTCCAGGTAGAGCCATCTTTGGCTGTTGATCACCGGGGTGCCTCCTCTTTCATCACAGCTCGGGGGGGCTCTGACCCCCCTTCCCAACCTCCAGTCAACCCCTTTGTGTCACTGCCCCATGGACTGACATCACTCGTGTCCATCTGTCCCTGAAGAAGGGTCTCATGGGGACACCTATCCATAGGCTGCCGGCCTCGGGAAGATGAGACCCAACATCCTAGTGCTGGGCTACAAGAGGGACTGGCGGACGGCGTCTCCGCAGAGCCTGGAGGACTACGTGGGCATCCTGCAGTACGGCCACGCCGGCTCCTCCCGGGGGCACCAGCACCTGGTGGTGGCCCCGTGGCTGCTGTCGGGGACGCTGCAGCCACATGTGCAGGGTCTGGCCGGGCTGGCACTGCTGCCCCCGTTAACTGCCTTCTCCTCCCTCCTTCCAGCGACGCCTTTGATTTCAAGTACGGCCTGTGCTTGATGAGGATGAAGGAAGGGCTGAACGTTTCCCGAGTGCTGCAGGCACATGGTAAGTGATTTTGGGGTGCTCAGCGGAGTTGTGCCAGCCAGCACCATGTCCCCACACCATGTCACAGTCCTGGGGGGGATCAAAGGGGACTGGGACAGTGAGGTGCTGCAGTGCTGCCCGTGCTCTTCCCCTCCCTCCTCAGTTAACCCCACGTTCGAGGCAGCGGAGCACCCCGAGAACGGCACTGGCAGCAGAGCAGCCCCAAGCACAGGTAGGTTTGTCCTGGCTCTGGGCCATCTGGAGCATTCCCAGCTCTGAGGATTTTTTTCGGGGAGCCAGGTTAGCAGGGAGGGGTGTGGGTTTCAAGCAGTGATGGGGAGCAGGGCTGGGACCAGGAGGAAGTGGTGCCTTTAATCTGCAGCCGGCGGTGCCCCTTGCTGATGTGGGGACCCTCTTGCCCTGGCAGTGGACTGCACCGCCTTGGCCGGCGAGCAGCAGGCAAGCACCATCTTCCAGAGTCAGCAGGGCAAGAAGACCATCGACATTTACTGGCTCTTCGACGACGGAGGTAACCTTCCCCTTGGGCTGCTGTGGCTCTCTGCTGCCCATCTGTCCAGCTAATGTGAGCCCAGCACCTCCATCGTGGTGCCCAGGAGGGCTCGCTCCTTGCCCAGTGGTGCCGGGGCATCCCTGGCATTTGGCATCAAGAAGGCACTCTTGAGCCTGGGGGTTACTGCCACGTCTCCCGTGGGATGTTTTGGGACAGGTCTCACGCTGCTCATCCCGTACCTCCTGGGGCGCAAGAAGCGGTGGGGGAAGTGCAAAATCCGGGTGTTCGTCGGTGGGCAGATCAACAGGATGGACGAGGAGAGGAAGGCGTAAGTGCTGATGGCCCCACAGCCCCTCTTAGCCCCTCGACCACTGCCACTGTCCCCAGGGTGGTGGCAGGAGCTGCCTCCCTCCCACTCTGTGTCCCACGGGATCTGTCAGCTCTGACTGGGCTGCTTTGCCTCACTCCTTTGAAAATCAGTGTGGCTGCTGAGTGGGAAGACCTGAAGTGCAAACCAAGGCCGATGGCAGGGCTTTCTGCCACGGCAGGTCCCTGCCAGAGCTGCCATTCCCTGCTAATTTTGGGAAAATATGTCCTTTTCCCTCTGGCAGGATTGTCTCTCTGCTGAGCAAGTTCCGCCTTGGCTTCCACGAAGTCCACATCCTCCCTGACATCAACCAGAAACCCCGGCCAGAGCAGTAACGGCCCCCTTCCCCCTCCCCTTCCCCCCCCCTCCCCCGTCCTGCCCAGCCCCTCTTCTCACTCACCATCTACTTGTCTTGCAGCATCAAGAGGTTCGACGACCTGATCGCTCCCTTCAGGCTCAACGACGGCTTCAAGGACGAGGCCACAGTGAACGAGATGAGGCAGGGCTGTCCCTGGAAGATTTCTGATGAGGAGGTTGATAAAAACAGAGCCAAGGTAGCACCAGTCCCGGGGGGGGGGTGTCTCCTGCAAAGGATCTCCTGCTTTTTAGACAAAATTCAGTCTTTTTGGAAACCTTAATTTTGCGTTTGTCAACTCTCTTTGCTCGGCAGTCGCTCCGACAAGTGAGGCTGAACGAGATTTTGCTGGATTACTCACGGGATGCAGCACTCATAGCCATGTAGGTGCCAACAACGCCCTCATGCCCATTCCTTGCCCCATGGCAACGGTCCCTCGGGATGTTCACCCCTTCCTGGGGGGGGGGGGG
>NW_020884894.1:11454855-11520928 GCF_003945725.1 Corapipo altera | reverse complement strand
GGGCTGTGGCCGTGCCTCAGCAGCCCCCCTGTGCCGCAGCACCCCGCCCATCGGCAGGAAGGGCCGCTGCCCCAGCGCCCTCTACATGGCCTGGCTCGAGACCCTCTCGCAGGACCTGAGACCCCCCGTCATCCTCACCCGAGGAAACCAAGAGAACGTGCTGACCTTTTACTGCCAATAAAACCTCCTGGATCCCCCCTGACTCAGCTGTGAGTTTTTCAGGCCACTTTTGGTCTCTGAGCACACTCATCTCATCTCATCTCAGGGGGGACAGCCCCAGGGGCCAGGAGCAGGTCAGCACCAAGCTCAGGGGTTGCAGGGACCCTGCAGGTCCCTTTGGGGACAGGGATGACAGCTGAGCCCACCCCGACAGCTGAGCAGGAGCGAGATGTCACCTCAGGCTGTGGTGCCTGGCTGCAGGCCCAGGTCCAGCTCCTAATGGAGACATCATTAACCACCAGAATTAGGACATTCCCCTGGCAGGAGAAACCTGCCCTGAGCGAGGTAGGAGCAAGGCTCATTTCCAAAGACACAACCCAGGCCCCTTTGTCACACTGCAGGAGAAACACATGACATCGTTCACTTCAATAGTTACAGAATTTACTGATAATCACCACCAGGATTAGAAGTGTCAGTAGAAAAATAAAATTTACAGAATTTTCGATCATATAAAGATTTGTTCATGACGGCCACGGTCGCGAGCAAGAGAGGAAGCCGGGTGAGAGCAAGGGGGAAATTGCACACAGAGAGCAGGGCCATGAGCTCCCACACGAGCCAAGGGTTCCTCCAGGGCAGGTGGCTTCCCTGGAAGGTGTTTCCTTGACCGATGCACTGGCTGGGCTCCCTGGCAGGGCCTCCCAGCTGCCCAGCCCAGGACACCTCGGCGTTGACATTTTTGCAGGCTCTTTGCAGCTTTTGGCAAGTTTGACCGAGCAAAGTCTACCAATACCTGCTGAAAACGGAAGGGATTCCTCCACACACCTCCCCTGGGATAAAGGAATGGAAAGGGAAGGCCAAACCAGTGAGAGGGGAGGAAACTGCCTCCAGTGACCGACCTGGGGCTTCGACTCAAGGCTATTCCTCCTTCCCGTTTGGATCTGGTTTTACTGGAGAGGGAGGTTGGGAAGGCAGCCGGGGGAGTGGAGGATGCTCTGTGAGCACCAAGATGACACAAAGAACTTGCCCTCAGCGCTAATACCTGTCAAGACAAATCAGAAACTGATTGTTCGCCTTTTATGTGAGAATCCCCTAAAAATTTCTCAGTGTCTGGGCACAGAGAGGCACCACCAGCTCCAACCACTCCACATCCAGTCAAGCTGCCAGTTCTCCAAGTAAACCAGAACCACCTCAAAGCAAGAGTTTGGGAGATCTGAATGGGTAGAGAATGGGAGTTTTTCAGTTTGCCCAGCACTGAGTGATTTTACTGAGCAATGTTTCGTTTGTTCTGAGCTCTGTAGCAGCCCCATTTGTGTCCTGCATTCCTCAGCCCCATTCCTGCAGAGGAACCATCCTCGTGCTGGAACACAGGGCACGGATAAAGTGCTTTCCCAGTTGCAATCAGCTTAGTGGCTACTGAGGGATGCCAGGCACTGGGGCGGGGGAAAGGGGAGCACAGTGGGTGCCTGGACACGGGTTTCTGGCATCATCTGAAAGGTGAGGCCAGACCCACCCAATCCTAGTCCCATGAGAGACTTTCAGTCCATCCAGGAAGACTCAGGGTAATTCCTGAGTGAATTACCCTGAGTGAATTAAACCAGGCATTCCAGACATGTGCTGAGACAAGAAGTTGTAAGGGGGAAAGACAGTAGAGAGATCACTGTTCCTGCTTTTTCATTGCTTCTGTCCCCAAAGAGGGCAGGAGAGGCCCAACCTCCCCCCAGGGCTGTCCTGGCTCTCTACAAAGAGCACGGCACACGGGGCACTCCACAGATCCAGGGTTCAGTGCAAGTAACACCACTTGGACCTCACCCACCTAAGGAGAAGGATTCACATTAAACTCTTTCCTAAAATGCACAGCTTTATACCCTGAATTGGGCTAAAATTTAACCTCAGTAAGTAGCTCCTGCAAAACACCTCTTGCCAGCAACAGACCACTAGGGAGAAGTTGGTGCAGAGAGAAATCCTTTCCCATGATAAACACAGTGCCTTGTTGAGGGATCACAGAATCATTTAGTTTGGAGAAGCCCTCTAGGATCATCGAGTCCAGCCTCTGAGTGATCACCCCCCTGTCAACTCGACCATGGCACCGAGTGCCACGTCCAGTTGTTTCACACAGAGGACACAGGCTCATGGAGGGTCAGTGGCCTTAGGGAGGGAGCTGGTTTGGAGACCAAAGGAGTTCAGCAAAGACACAAAAAGGAAATGTGTCCCACAAGGCTGGACGCAGATGGTGCCTTCCCTCCACAGCTGGGAACAAACAAACACGGACCACAGCAAACCCCTGGGGCTGCCCACACCACCCCACATCCCTGGAGGTCAGCCCCAGCTTCCCTGGAGAACTGAGTCCTTGGGAAGCACCCGAGCTGCCCCAACCACGTGGCACAACTCTGGGCATGAGGGCAGAGCCACCAGTTAAGTAAAAAGTCACTTAAAGCCAAAGCAAACCAAAACAGTCCATGAGGAGACTGCTCTGCCAGCTAAGGGTTGGTTTGGGTCATTTCCCCTGCACAGCCTTCACAGCCACAGCTCCCAGACACAAATCTGCACCCTCATCCATCTAAAAGGAGCTTTCCTTTTTGCTGCTCTCAAAATCCACTAAGACTACGACCTGGTATGAAGGAGTTTGGGCTGGGAAGAAAACAAATTAATTTTTTAATCTAAAGAAAATTCACATTAAAGGAGCTTCAGGTTCACTGAGAACAAAGCAACAGCAGGTCAAAGCACTAAGTGAGCTCTGAGCACACTGTGTCACTCTGTGGTCCTGCTCCCACTCCAGCACAGCCAGTGTCACATCTCAGTTTTGTCCCGTGGCTACAGCTCATCACTGCTAAAAGGTATGTGGGCCTCCTCCTCCAGAAGCCATCCTTCTACTCTCTGGAGAAATAAGTTTCACTTGGCACTTAATGTTACCAAAAAGTAACAAAATTCACAATTTTCAGCTTAATTCCAAGCCACACTAGAGGCAGGAGCAGGCCTTCACAATTCCTTAAATCAGTGGAGGAAGCACAAGCCCCGAGCTGTGCTCCCTGGGATTTGTTTCAGAGGCAGAGCAGGTGCCAGGTCCTTCACCCCGGTTTGTGTCCTCCAGCCTCCCCAGGGGGAGCTACAGCGTGGCCAGAATGCGCAGGAACGACACCACCACCACGCAGAAGGTCTGCCCCACACCGAAAATGAGGGCCTCGAAGGGGATCATCTTTTTCCCCGCAGCTCTGTAAACTCCAGCAAAGGCAGCGCCTGTGGGGAGGTGAAAAGCCAAGATGTGAATGTGGCACACGCTGCTGCGCCACGGGGATGGACGGGATATGGAACCGGGGCAGGGAACAGGGGCAAACGCGGGGTAAGGGGGGAACAGAGCCAGAGCGTTCATCTCCACGCCAGGGAACGCCGCGGTCCCGCGCGCCCGCGGAGGCGACCCCTGATCGCCACAGAGCCCCCCGATCGCGCCAGACGCCTGCCGTACTTGTGAGGGTGCCGGCGGTGATGGGTCCCACGATGCCCATCAGCAGGACGCTCACGGACATGAACCGGCCGTACTTGTGGTGCCGCAGCGTGAACAGCGCGAGCAGAGCGGCCGGGACGTGGAAGGCGAGGGAGGAGACGATGGCCCACAGGAAGACGCCGTACCACATCTCTGTGGGGAGAAGGGCTGTGAGGGCGGCCCGGGGCCCGCGGGCCGCCGGCAGCGCCGGCAGGTGGGCCCCACCCCGAGCAGGTCCCGACGCGGGGAGGTACCTGGGAAGGTGGAGAGCGGGCTGGAGTAGGTGGTGGTACCATTGCCCACGCGGGGCACGAGGCGGAGGCTGAGGATCTGCTGCAGGAGGCCCCCGCCGCCCGCATCGCCACCCTCCATCCCCGCGCCCGCCCCGCCGCCATCCGCCACCGCCCCTTCCGCCCGCCCCCTTCCGCCCGCCGTAGCCAATGGGAAGCGCCGAGAGGTGACGGGCAGGGCGTTTCACCAACCGCCGCTCGCCTCCGCGTGGCCGGGCCCCGCCCTCCCCCGCGCTGCCATGGGAACGGCTGTGGGCCGCAGGGAATGCTGGGATTGGCGGGACGCTCTGGCCCGCCGGCGGACTCTCGTCGCTGCTCCCGGCGCACGGCGGCGCCTCCTGGGAGGCGCAACCGTTCTTCCCGCCCGCCAGGGGGCGCCCGCGGGTGGTGGCGGCGCTCTGGGCGGCAGTGAGCGCGCGCGAGGCGTCGGCGGCGGGAGGTGCCTGAGGCGGCGGGGCCGGGGCCGCACCATGTCGGGGTCGGAGTCGGAGCAGGACCCGGAGCAGTACTCCTCGGCCGAGGACGACGACTACGTGCCCTCAGGTGAGCGGTGGCGGGCGGGGGCCGGCGGCCCCGGCGGTGCCGGCGGTGCCGGTGCTCAGTGGCTGCGCTTGCAGGTGCGGAGTACAGCGAGGACGACGAGAGCGAGCTGGTGCGGGAGGAGGAGCCGGCGGACAGCCCGCGGCCGCCCCGTGGCAGGAGGAGCCCCCGCCACCCCCCCGGCAGGTACGGCCGCGGGGACCCGGCCCGGAGCCGCTGAGGGGCGGGGGAACGGGGAACGCTGCTCCCGCTCCGGTTCGGAGCAGCCTCAGGCCTGACAGACCGTGCCTGAAAACCCTCCCCGGCAGTTGCTGCTTCCCCTTTCATAAGCCTTTTTAAGTGCAAAGCACCCGTCAATGGGAGAAAACCCCATGTAGATATACGTTATTTAAGGTTGGTTTCAGTCCAGCCCAAGTCCTCCTCCCTCCTGGTTCCTCCAGTATCACAGAACCACAGAGCCCTGGAATGGTTTGGGTTGGAAGGGACATTAAAGCCCATCTCGTTCCACTCCCTGCCACGGGCAGGGACACCTTCCCCTCTCCCAGATTGCTCCAAACCCCGTCCAGCCTGGCCTTGGACACTTCCAGGGATCCAGGGGCAGCCACAGCTTCTCTGGGCAACCTGTGCCAGGGCCTCCACATCGTGTACCCACAGACACACCCACACATGTGCCAGTTCACTTCAGGGGCACTGTCTGCATCAGTCTCACTGTGTTTTCTAATCAGCACCATCTTTAAATTAGATACCTTCACCCCCCAGGTTAGAGGGAACTTCCCACACTGAATATCTTAATGGGAATGTGAAATACCATGTTGCTTCCCTCAAGATTAGAGTTCACCTCTGGAATAGTGTTGTAGCACCTCAGTATATGTATATATATATTTTTTTATTTTTTGGTGTCTGCTTTCAGGAAGAGGAAGAAAGGAGGTCTCTTGCTAGAGCCAGACGAGAAAGAGGAAGAAAAGGCTCAGCAGAATGGAGAGGAGGAAGTGGATAATGTAGAGCAGGTGGAAAGAAGCAGAGAAGAAGAAGAAAAAAAGAAAGAGGATGCTCTTTGGGCCAGTTTCCTCAGTGATGTAGGACAGAAACCCAAAGCAGGGGCTGCCATGCAAGGGACACAAGCCAAGAAGGTAAGAGGGGCCTGGGAGTGTGGGCAGGGCCTGGAGGTTTGGAGCACACAGTTGGCTCTGGCTGGTTCCAGATGTCAGGCAGAGCTGGGAACAGGCTGGGTTTGCCCCTGCCCCTCTGCTTTGTGTAGGACTGGAGCCCCATGATGGGCCAGACTGAGGAGGTCTGTGATCTGGCAGTGCTGCTTTGGGAGCTGCTTGCCAGCATCTCAGAGGGTCCCATGGAGCTCTGTTGGCTTTTCTTCCTGGTCTTGGATTCTCCTTGTGACACACAAACAGCACCATGAGCTTTGGTCTGAGCTGTGCTTGTGGGTACAGCTCTCCCAGGGGCTTGTGCCTTTCCTGATGCCCAGAAGGGAAAGAAAAAGGCAGGCTCTGTGTCTGTGTGTGTGAGTGGGGAAACAGAAGGGGCCTGTGCTGGCATCTCTGCCTTGCCATTCATCCTCCTACAGCAGGGGGGCTGGAAGGTGCTGCATGTTGGGGTGCATGTTTGCTACAACACTGAGTCTGGCTTTCTCTCATTTCCCCCATAAGCCCCAGTAAGGTGCTCTTGGTCTGCAGAGTTTTTTCTGGAGAGGGAATTCTCTGTGTGGTCAGCTATTCAGAAGGATTTGGTTCCCAGTGAAACCAAAAGGATGTGGTTTCCTTGCACAGTCTTTCATGCTGAAGGTGGTGGAAGGGAAGAAGGCACCAACACTGACCCTCTGTTGCTAGAATTTTCAGTTAGGGTTGCCAGAAAAGTGTTGTGCCTGGCAAGTACAGTTCTGACTGTGTGAAGCTTCTTTCTGTGACTGTTGGAAGGTTGCAGGGCAAGTGTAGTTGTGTATCTTTGGTTGCAACTTTTGGAAGAAGAGTCCTTTCATCTGAGCCCTCCTGTGTCTCCTTTGTTACTGGCTGAGCAGCTGGGGTGGTTACAGGGAGAATCAGAGAGAAGGACAGAGTGATTTTTTTTTCCTCTGGGCAATTCTACTTTTATGGGTGGGTTGCTAAAACGTGAGTGGTCTGGAATAATTCATGGAGAGATGCAGTTTCTCTGTTCTCTTTGTGAACTTCTTAACTTGGACTTGCATTGTCTGCTTGAAGATCTCTCTGGTGTGTGGTTGATTTAGAGCAAGAATTTGGGGGGTTTGTTTTGATTGTTTATAGGGTCTGAGGTTTTTTTATGGGGTTTTTTTTTAGAAGCTGTAGCTGTGACTGAGTAAATTAAGAGGCATTGTTGACAAGTTGCTTAATAAAGATTTTTCCTTCTCAAATTAAAGAGACGTTATTGACAAGTGTGAAGATCAGCCTTGCTTTTCCTGCTGATGGGTTGTGTTCTTCTTTATTCTTGAGAAAAAATAATAGTACTTTTGTGGAATTCACCCTGGCAGCTTTACTGCCTGGTGGTGCTTAGTTTGGGAGAAGTGAGTCTTTTTTTGCTTGCTTTCCAAACCACTGCAAAGTGCTCCTTCCTGCATTTATCACAATTTCATTTCTTATTTTGGGTCTGTTTTGATCCTAGAACTCCAGTGACAGCCTGGAACCAAAATGGGGAATTTCATTCTGTGGAAGGGGCATTTATGTCCTTTTTCTTGTCTGTGGGTGATTTGCTTTGACCTCCAGCCTAAATTGCAGTGCTACCTGAGGTCTGGGTTGGGTCCTCAGCCCCATGGAATAGTAATTTTGCTTGGCTCCACAAACACATTATTTTGCTTTCTCCTTCATGTGTTTTGTAGGCTGAAGAAGAGAAGAGTGGCAATAAGCTTCAGGAGAAGCCAAAAGATTCAGGAAAAGTGACAATCACCAAAACGTTCGATTTTGCTGGTGAGGAAGTCAAGTAAGTTGGCAGATGTGATGTGTCCACTGTGGGCCCAGTGCAAGCTGGGAGCTGCTGTGCTGCAGGCAGGCTGGACCTGGCCTCTGAAAAACAGTGGGTCTTCTCTTTCCTTTACACTGTTTTGTTTTTTTATCATGAGTAAATACAGACCTCAAGGAAAACGAGGCCAAGATTTCCCGCCCGAGAGCTGCGGAGTGTCCTTATATGCAGACATCAGTCTTTGCTCAACCTCAGAACAGGCCTGTAAATTCTTAGGCCTCCTCAGCTGGACAGTGTTTATACTGGTTGGCAGAGCTTCCCAGTGGCACTGCCATCGTGAGGGTTGAGA
The DNA here is from genome assembly GCF_003945725.1 of Corapipo altera. Classification (NCBI taxonomy): domain Eukaryota; kingdom Metazoa; phylum Chordata; class Aves; order Passeriformes; family Pipridae; genus Corapipo; species Corapipo altera. The sequence continues at coordinate 11,513,190 of NW_020884894.1, read as the reverse complement.
CAAGGAGGGAAGCACGTTGGTCCCACAGGGATGAGGGTAACATGTTTAATTCCTTGGGGCTGGTCCAAGTCCTGTGCTGGGGGCAGGATGTTGGCTGGCACTTTCCCTGGTGATGTTCACAATCCATGAGGGAGAGCAGGCAGTAAGATGTGTTTTGTTGAACAGACTTAACAGCTGAGTGCTTTTACCTCTGAAACAGCTGCAGCAAAGGGGGTGGGCTGGGTAAAATCATGCTTTAGGTTGAACTTGGCTTGCAAGAGGCCCTTCAGGCTGTGCTGAAAGAAGGGGCAGGTGTTTTATAAATTCATAAGACCAGAACTGAGGGGCCTGGGTGAACCCACCTGAAATCTGAATGCCCTGGGACCTACTGGTTATTACCATGGGGCATTTTCTTTATAGGTAGCAGTGAATCTGGTTTTGTCAGGCAGGAACTTCGCCTGTTTCGTGCAACACCAGAGGGCAGCAGTTCCCAGCAATAACACCCGCGCTGCCTAAATCTGGAGGAGGAGGAGGCAGAGAGCTGTGGCTTCCACTGCTCTCGCTGCCTGAGCTGAGGAGAGCCATAAGTAGGAGCTTCCCAATTTCCCTGCACAGTCCGGGCTGCAGGAATACTCTTTGTTCACTGATGGAATGGCAAAGAGCTGTACCACTGCAGCTTTTGAGGAAGAATGTGTCTGTCATATCCTTTCTCCAAAGGCAAGGTTAAGCCCTTCTAAATGGGTTACACTGTTAGCTGTGGGTGGGGCACAAGGGGTTCTCACAGCTGCTGGTACTTTCCCCTAAGGACACTTGGTGAGGGCCAGGGGGCTGCTTTTTCTTCAGAATAGCAGGAGCTTGTCTCTGCACCACCCCAACGTCTGCAAATGCTCTGAATACCAAACACTGACTTCCTTGCCTGGGGAAGCAGCTGGCAAATCGTTGGTTACTGTCGTGGGCCAGCACATGGTAGCTGTGTGTGTGTGTTTCTGGCCTGAAAGAACTGAAATGAGAACTGTGGCTTTCCTTTCTACATGGTTGGAGGCTGCTCTTGCTCTTTTGAAAGCTTCAGAAGAATTCAGATCAGTATTTAGGCAGTGATGGATTCAGGGCACAGATTTCCACAGTCTGCTCACTGAAGCTCTTAACAGAAGATCATTTAGCCCTGATCTCTGTTGCAGAACAATTTATTTTCTCCCCTAAGAAGATGGTAGGATCTGCCTTGCCTGATTGGAGTAGCAGAAGTCTCTTGAAGGAGATGTCCAGCTACAGGGCTGTCTGGAATGGTGAAGGACCTTCCTCCTTCAGTTGTCAGCTCCCCTTGGGTTATTGCTGCACTTAATGTCCGTTTTGGTGAGTCTGTGCTTGCATCAGTTGCTAATGCTGAGCTTAAAGTTCAGAGTGTTACAAATTAACAATCACCAAATGAAGAATTTAGTGGCTCTCAGTTGACAAAGTACATGGTTTAATATTACCTCATAAAACCAAAGCTGTTGAATCCTGGAACTGGGAACAATCTTTAACTGATTGCAGTGTTTTCCATTTGGGACTTTCCTGTCTGCTTTTCCTGCTTCTTTGGTGCTAAATGGATTAGGAGCAGCAGGTGACTGTCACCCAAATGACTGTAATTGTGGGCAGTAAGAGCAGTTTGCTGAGGCAGTTCAGCATCTAAATGGAAGTTCAAGCCATTTCTCCCTGGCAGAGGAGATTGAAGCTCCTTTGAAGCCTCTGGTTTATGAACTCTCCTCACAATGCAGAGCGTGTGGTTGCATTAATAGGGAATTGCATCCCTGATGCCAGGGTTTAACCACCATGATATGGAATTGCTTGTTTTCTCTTTAGCACTCTAATATGCTTTTGTCCTTGGCTTTCTTTAAACCTCTGCTGTGCTCAGTGTATCAAAATGGTTCTTCTGTGCTCTTTCCATGAAGTCAACTTTGTGTCCAGCTGGGACTGCAGCAGAGTGGAGCTCGCTCACATGGAGCTGGTTTGGCCCGGTGGTGTCACTGTGGCAACTTGGGAGGGAAGAGCAGAGTTGGGTTATTACTGAGCACTATGGAGAGTAGATTTTACTTTGAAACATCTTCTGTGTACCTTAATTCAGCTTATGGGAGGCAGAACAAAGTTGAGAGCAGCAGTGGTGCCTGGCCTGGGTGCTGATTCAGGAATGGGAAGCCTGTGTTCAGCACCCTGCCGTGGTCACACCCCGCAGGTTCCAAGTACAGGACTCCAAATTAGAAGCTTTGTATTTCTGTGCACGTGCTTTGTCCGTGGTTTGAAGGCAGAGCTTTACACACTCAGGTGATCCTGGGGGTGGGAGTGCTCCCCTGGTTCTGCAGAGCTGCTGTGCTGTGCTGGTGGTGCTCGGCCGCTTTCCCGTGCGCGGGAACGAAGCAGCCAAAGCAAAGCCGTGGTAGGGCTCCACTCTCCATCTGTCACTGGGGATAGCCCTGCTCTTTTCCTGAAATCTGGCAAGGCGCTCCTGTCACAGCTCCCTTTACTCCCCCACAAGGCTGTCTGCTCCAGGAATGTTGGTCTGGGATCCAGAAGGAAGCTGGACAGTGACCTCAGAACGGTGGTCACTGCTCGGTTCCTCACCACTGGTAGGTGGCAAATAATGACCTTCTCGGAGGTGATTGTTCCTGATACCTGGAAGACTTGCAGATTAGATTTTTCATTAACCCTTGAGCTTTTTTTCTTGATCGTCTTCACTGTTTGTGCACACATTAAACCTGTTCCTGGCAGGTGTTCCTGTGATGTGAGCAGTTCTTGGCTTCTCGCCACATCTGGGGCCGGAGTTGTCATGCAAGCTGCATGGCTGCTGGCAGCATGCTGGGCCTGGATCCATGTAGAGATGTGTCAGGAATAGGTTTCAAGATCTCCCCGTGTCTGCAGTGTGGGGTGAGCGAGTGCAAAGATCCAGCCGGTACTTCCTTGCACACTGTGTGTCTTCCTCCTGCTGAGCAGCTGGTAAGTGCTGTAGGCATCATTCTTACTGCAACATCAGAGATTGCCAGAGCACAGAGCCCTGAACTGAGGCATTTACACCAGGGAGCTGGGGGTTTGCTGTGGGATCTTGCATATCAGGTGAAGGTTTGTCCAGTGAACTCTTTGATTACTTTCATGTATGAAGGCTGAGATTTGCTGAGTTTCACTGAAGTTCATCTTCTAAGGTTGAACTCAGTAATCTTTATCTGCTTCTTCAGTGCCTGTCTCCTGATTAATTCAGGCTGCTGCTGAAGGTATTCCTCAGTGTTTGCCTGATTAAAGTTTTCTGTTGAACCTCAGTGCTGAAATGCTCATGCTTGGTGGGGCAGCAAGCCCTGCTCAGGGCCCTCACTCAGAGAGCTCTCAGATAAAATTCACAGCTGTGAAAATACCTAACTTAGAGTGGTCTTTTTTTCTTTCCTGAAGGGACAGATGATGACCCAATTCCACAGATATTGTTTGCTTTTTTATATTGCTTTGAGGCAGGTTTCAGTAAGGCACATAGTCCAGAGGTATGTACAAAGGAGCAGAAAGCTCTCTGATGTGTATGAGGTCCTTGAAGGCTTTACAGATGTAAAGAGGGCGGGTTCTTGTCAGGAGGTTTGCCTGTGCCACTGAAAGCCCTTTCTCCACCAGTAGCATGGATCTCTGTACAGGAATGCCATTGACATGGGAACTGTGTGGGCAGGGCTACAGGCCATGGCCAGAGTTTCTTTTTTTGGTTCCTGCGAAGTCATCAAGGTTTAACTGAGGCCTCTCTGAGTGGGATGGTGAGGTCTGAGCCCAGCCTGTGGTGTTGTCTGGGCTGCTGGACTCTTCACCTTGGTAAGCTCCTCAGCAGAGCTGTACAGAGCTGGTGGAGGACTGATTTATCCCCTTGCAGCAAGAAGTGCTGACCTCAGAGTGGAGGTGAGGTTATAATTCAGTTCTCTGCAGTTCTACAGTGCTGCTGCTTCGGCATTTCTCGGTGCTGCCTCTCACCACTGCAGGACTGGTTTTCCTTTTTTAACTGGCTCACCTGTGTGCTTGGTGAATGGACAGCTGTGTCTTAGACTGCACACTTTTTAACTCCATATCTGCTGTCCTCTTCCAGAGCCTCAGCCCCTGGATCCAGACCCTTTTTAGGAGAGAGCAGAAAGGGTGGAAAGGGCTGCAGGAGAAGCAGATCAGACATCTGAGAACAACCTGAACTTTCCATTGTCCTTGTTCAGCCTCTGATTTCCTTGTCAGTGGCTGTGATGTCCTCTCTGCTCCTTACATGACAGCTAAGACTGACCAAATGTGACAGATTTGGCAAACAAAGGGTGTGTAAGCCAAGGAGTTTGGGAGACTGCCACCTATTTTATTGCTTTGCTTTAAAGACAGTTAAGGTAGCTGTCTGAGCAATATTGCTGCTTCCTCTTGGCAGGCATTGAACAGGAGTGGGGAAAATCCTGAGGCTGATAATGTATTTCAAGGGGAATAGGTAAAAAGGGCAGGGAATTTACTCCCACAAGTCTCAAGGTTTACAGCTGGCACAGAGAGCAATTTTAAAAATGTGTAATTGTCCATCTGTGTTCTTGCTCTGTGGTCTCAGCATGGCTCAGTCACAGGTGTCTGGCTAATGAGCACTGAGAGAACATGTAACACCATTATCTGTCTCCTTACCTTGTGATGCTTTTCAGGAAAGCCAGTGGAGGAATCAAAGCAAGGGGTTGGCAGCATGCTCACACTTCCTGCTGGGTGTGAATCTTGGTCATTTTTGTGCTCGTGGGGTTTTGCACAAAGCTGAGGGAAGCACAGTAGCTTTAAAAATCAGGAGAAAGATCAGGAGTTCGGGTGTGCATCTCTGATGTTGTGGGTGGTGTGGTGCAGGTCAGATCAAGGTTCACATGTGCTTGACGTGTTCCATATGTGCTTTAAAAAAAAAAATAAATTAGAAAATATTTGGAAAGCTCTGCCTTTTTTCCCTTCTGGAGAGCAAGTGCTACACAGCTTCCACCAGGTGAGGTAGACAGGTATTGTCAGACTAGATATGGAAGACAGTGAACTGAACTAATAGGGGCAGAGGAAGAAACCACTCATATTTTCATGTGCTTTTTGTAATGGCTTTGACTGCAGTAGCAAGGAAGTGTTAGAAAAAGTAAGACAAATGAATTTCAGTAGCCCCCCTTGAGAAGCCACTCCAAAACTCAGCCTCCTTGAGGACTTCTGGTTTGTGTTGCTGACTGGTGATGCTTGATGTCTGTAGGGTTTTATCCTCAGTCCTCCTTGGCTAAGGTGTCCCAGAGAAATGTGATCCAGCCACTTCTGGTGACATGCCACTTCCTCAGGGAGGCTCACATGCTGCAAAAAACTTGGCTTTTAAGATTTTTCCAGAAATTCAGTCTGAGCGTTAGAAGTCTGGGGGTGATGCCTTGGGACCACAAGACAAATCAAACCACCCAGAATTGCATGGAATATCAATGTGAATGCTGTTTAGAGGTGGCAGACTAAAAAATGACTGGTTGCTTTTCTACAAACTAGCACCAAAATGCTGATCTTGGCATAATGGAGCATAGGCAGCAGCCTGTTTCTGCCCTTATGCTGTTGTTATTCTTAGAGGTCAGAGCATGCCTCAGTTATCCACAGTTTATATTGACTTTTTCCAATTTAAAAAACAGCTATTGATTTTTTTTTTTTTTTTTTTGGAAACCAGTGAGTGAAAAAATGTTACCTTTCAAAAGATGCTTAAGAATGACAGGGTCTCAGGGGCACATTTTGATAACCTTTCCTCTGTGTGCATCCATTCCCTGCTGTTTCAGAGTTTCCTTTGGGAATACTGAGGTACAGTGCTGATTGGCACGAGGATGGCCCAGAGGTGAGGTCAGGGAGTGTGAGCAGGAGCTGTGCCGTGTGCTGGTTCACTCACCAGGCATTTGCCTTTCTCAGAGGCAGCTGCAGAAATTATAACTTCATAAACATCAAACCTAGCCAGGACCCTAAGCCAGAGCACTTGTTTCTGAAGTAAATCATGTTATGGTTTGCTTAATGTGCTTTGAGGAGGGGAATGGCCTAATGAACAGCTTCTATTCAGGGTTTTTTCATTAGTAGATGTGCAGATGAGGCTTCTGCTCAGATGGGGAAGCTGAAGCACAGGGGGGCTGTGACTTGCAAAGTGTCACACCATAGTGCCAGCTCTGTCCAGTGCACTCACCAACCTCCTGACCCCTGTTGTCTTCCTTTATCTCACCACACTTTTGGAAATCCCAAAGTGACTGAGCAGGTGTCCACCTGAGGGTCATCTGCTGCTTCTCTTGTGGCTTGATGCTTTTAAGGAAATAATTCAGGTGTGCTGGTTTCATTTGTGCAGTTTTGCTGGTAATCAGTGTGATGAAAGAGAAGGCTCAGCTGGGATCTCCAAAGGTGGGAGGAGTCTTGAACCATCTCCAAAATGATGGCTTGACCTCCAGTTTAACTTGGGAGTTTCTAGGTCTTTCAGACCTGGGACATCTGGGTGCTGCACTGGCTTTGGGAACTGGGTGACAAACTGCAGTCTCTCATCTGCAGGTTCTTTCAAGTGTGTTCTCCCTCTGTTGTGTGTAATTAGTGTGGAAATACTTCCATAAAAATCCCACCCTTCCCCAGCAGGAGACATTGGTTCTGTACTTGGCTCTCAGGCAGTTTCCTGGCTCCTAAAAATCTGAAAACAGAAGGTGCTTAGTGACTTATTCAGGTCTCACAGGGGCTCTTTTGCTAGTAAGGGGATCTTTTGTCCCTCTGTTCATGCCTTCATCTCAGGGGCCTCAGATCCAGTCCCAGCATTTTACTGCTTGCCCTGTTTCCCTTGCTTCCAAGCTGCTGCTCATTCCTGACAGCTCCAGGCTCAGAAACGGGCTTTTGATGTCTGGTGAGAGGTTGGCAAGAGCCTGCTTTGCAGCCCTTGGGCCTGGGGTTTCCCCTGCTGGAAAGTGCAGCTTGCAAGATGCTTTTTTTTTTTCGTTCTGTAACTAAGAGATGGTGAACCAGGAGGGTTTCTGTGTTAGCCTGAAGGGAAGGCAAAGCTGTTCGCTGCCTTCCTCTCTCATTAACACATTACAAACCAAATCAAGCTTAGTCTGGCTTTTCCCCATGGAGGTGCTTCTGCTTTGTGGTGTGAGTTGTCTCCTGCTATGATCTGTGTAACCTTTGTGCCCAGTGTTCATAGCTGTCAGTGAATTTGAAACCACTGGCTCTTAATAACTGTGGTACTCCCTCCTCCAGCAGGAGAAGAGATCTGTGACACGAGCCCTGCACTGAGTTAGGGGGTTGGGGGGGTTACAGGAGTTGGGGGGCTCCAGGGATCCCTCTTGCTTTCTGCATATTTGGAAGTCATGGTTAGCAGGGTCAGGGACTGTCACACTCACACGTGTGACAGCTCATCTGTTCACCTGGATTGCTCAGCTCGGAGGTGTGTTCCCTAATGTGAACTTGATCCTTTTGGGAGGTACAAATTAAAACCATGGGATGCCTCAAAGATTGGAATGTTAATGCACGGTGGGATTTTGAGGCAGCACAATGGAGCTGGCCAGGGGAATAGTTATCCAAAGGAGCAAGCAGAGATCTGATACTTGGAGATGCTTTAAACTGGGCTGAATAAAGCTCCAGGCAGCAAGAGATGAAGGTTTGTGCCCTGGCTGTGGATCAGCTTCTCCAGAGAGCCGTGTTTGACGTGCTCTACCTATTGCAAGTCCCAGTGGGAGCTCGGTAACTGGATTGCTACTTCCCTCAATTTAGAGAGCCTCTTGTGGAAGCAGCAAGCAGAAGCCCAAAAGGGATCTGACAGCTTGGTCAGCATCTCAGGAGGCAGCACTGTCCATATGTTTTCTTTACATCTGTCAGAGTCTTTGTCATACAGGAGATGATGGAAAATTGGTCGTTTCCTTCAAGGCTTATGAGGTTACAATAAAAAGTACTTTTTATACATTATTGATGTTAAAATACCATTCACCTCTGCCTGTTTTCAGGTGAATTGGTTTGAGATGCAGCCTGGGCTGACTGCTTGGATAGCAGCACACACCTGCTGTGAGGAACAGCACCAGACAGGCAGCTTGGCCCTTGCCTGACTCCAGGAGAGCTCTGATCACATTTGATTCTTTTTTAAAAACCAGCCAGCTTCTGTCTATCCAGGCAGCCCACAAAACTGTCAGTCTCTCCAGCCTGGTCTTGTCTGTGTTGCTTCAGGGAGTAGGCTCAGTTTCCCAGGGAACAGCTTCTCCCACCTGGTTTGAAGAGAAAGATTTGGAAAGTGCTGAGTTTTTTTCCGAAAGGGGGAAAACCTGATGTTTAACTTCAAAAAGGGAAAATTGACTGGGACATATTAATTTTAGTTCTGCCTGCTCTACCCCAGGTAATCCAACATAAAATAAATGTGTATGCAGTGTACAGGCAGATGTGCTCCTTGTGTGAGGACTCAATTCCCTCCTGGAAGGTGCTGACCCTGGACACTCCAGCACAGGAGTCCTTGTGCACCACTTGCTCTTTGTGCAGTGCATCTGTCTGTGGAAGGCACAGACATCACAGCTCGAGCACAAAAGTCACCCAAAAATATTCCAATAAAATATTCCTCTCGGCTCAGAAGGGTTTAGGTTGTTTTACAAGTCCCTGTAGATGAGTATTACTTTCTCCTCAAGTGATCATTCCAGAAGGTTGGAGGATTATTCACTGAGGCTAAACATAGATGGGGAATATTGAAAAAGGATAATTAGCCTCATTTTTGCCCCCCTTGGTCTGTGATTCCCCAGAGCTAACAATATTAAGATTGTGTGGAAAGTTTTGTAACTGTGTCAGGTCTAAACTGGGGCAGATTTCCCGAGTGAGGGCTGTGTCCTGAGCACGAGTGGTAAAGAGCTGGCGTTTTCCAGAGCTTCCACTCTTGCTCTGCCTTTCCCAGCAGGAAGGTCAGGGAAGATGGTAACTTTGCACTGCTGTGATTAAGGATTTTAACTCTCTTCTCTCTCTGCTCCAAGTCCCCTTATACCCAAATACCAGCGTGTGCTTTGTCAGCCTGTTGTGCACCAGGTGTTTGGTTAGGAGAGTGTAGCTGTGCTGAGCCACCTGGGGGTAAGTTGGAGGGATTTTGGCACTTGGGATGCATAAAGTTGCTATTACACAGCAGACTACAGATAAAGCCTGAAAGCCTTCTTGATGTGCCTGTTTGTCTTTCCCAGCTTCCTCTGTCTTGCCTCTGGGGCCCTGCCTCCATTTCCCTCTGGATAAGGATGAAGCTCTGCTGATGCACTGCCCCGAGGGCTGCAGGGCACCTTGCTCAGTGCTGAGCTGGGCACTGCTGACACAAGGCAGCCTTGGCATCCCCCTGGGAGTTCTGTTTCTGGCAAGCAGGACTGGATTCAGCAGTGCTGGAGTGGAAGCACCTGAGCACTGCCCTGGGGCAATTCCTGGGCTGTGGGGGTTGTGCTGTGCCATGGTGGGATGGACTGGGACCCTCCTCTTCACCCCTGGTGCAACACCAGAGTGCAGAAGGCAAACTGCTGTATTAGACTCACTCTGCCACTGAACTAAAGCATGAAAATTTGAGTTTAAGCCCCTTCTGAGCACAGTGCTCATTCCAACCTGTGTTGCTCCTTCCTTGTAGGTGCCTCTGTGGCTAAGGGGACTGCTGGGAGCACATCAGGCACTTGTTCTGAAATTCATATGCTACAGTTCAGTACTGTAGGTGCTCTGTGGAACAGCACCTGGGACAGCCTGGGACTGTGTGTCGTCTTTGTGGGGTTTGGTGCCCAGTGTATGGAACTGGGGCATTTTCCATGCATGTAGGTTGCAGCATTTCAGTTTGCTGGGCACCAAAACAGCAGGGTGGGTGTGGGAGTGCCCAAATGCTTGGGTGCCACTTTGAGCTCGGTTCAGAGATGAAGGGTCCTAAGGAGGACACCTGTAAGTACTCGAGGCACTTAGTGATATAGTTTCTAGCATGTTTTCCTTATAATGGCTTTGAAATATGGAAGACATTTCTATTTTACAGTTGCACATCACCTTGTACGTTAGCATTATTTGTACTACCAGTCTCCAGTGGGGTCAAAAAAAATTAATAATTGTTCTATGTTTTAGAAATCTTATTATGCAGTTTAATAGCAGAGCAGTATAATGAAATCTCTGCGGGACAGTGATGAGAGTGAGGGGTTTTGTGTGTGAATTACAGGGGCTGCAAGTGGGCGAGACAGTAGCTACTTGTTTTATTGCTGACAATATACTTATTTTCATGTTTATTCCTGGATTACAATGTGTGAATAGCATCCTAATAAACAGTCAGGAAAATAGTTATTTATCAAGTATTTAAAAGTGAAAGGTCTTGCAATTTTCCTTAGTAATGACTGTGATTTCTTCCAGCTGGATTAATGACTCCCATTTCTCCCCATGAAGAACAAGAAGTGTTTTGGTTTCTACATGGAGAGAGTTATTGTCTCCCATAATAATGTTGAACAGAGGATTTCTTTTTCCTTCCTGGCCTGGGATCTGGGAAAGGTTGAAATGTGCATAACCTGAATTAATACCTTGTAAAGCTTTTAAATCTCTTTCGTCATTCCTGTTGGAGTGGGGCAGGACTTGCTGCTGGCATCAGCCCAGCAGCAGCCTGCTTCAGAGCAGCTTTTGTTTCAGTTTATGAGGCAATCAGTGGGTCTTGTGATGGAATTGCCTTGAAAGGTCACTTTTAATTACATTTCTGTCGCATTCCTCTGTCCCCAGCTGTGCAGTCCTGGTGGAACAGGTTGCATTCAGCTTTGCAGCTGAATTTCTGCAGCAGACAAGTCCAAAATGTATGCTAGAGCAGCTGCTGGCAGGCCAAAGGGAGCAAAGAAAATTGAACCAAGTGTCCTACTCTGTGCCCAGCCATTGCTGGCCCTGAGGTGGTGGAGGATGAGAGTATGGAAGCATAAGTAAATCCTTGGTAGCAACCTGTCTTGTGCCCCTGGGTGGCTGAAGTGTGTGTCATTGAGGGCCTGTGCCATCCCCTCCCTGGGCAGTGTTCTGAGGGGTTTCTCCTTTCTCAGCAGGGGACAGAGCTGGCTGATCAGATGCTGCATTTGAAAATAAATAGACTGTGTGATTGTATTGATCTGAACTCAGCCCTCATAGTTGGGGGGGGAGTCCTGCCTTATTGCTGCATGAAAACACCAAGCTCACATGCCAGAGGAAATCCATGGGCATGGATTTGACTGGTGTATGACTGCTGCCTGATGGACACTGTTGCTGAGGGCTGTGGCTCGATGGTGTATTTGGGGTGTTCTGAATTGTGATGATGCTGTAGCAAGGCTTTTGTTTCTTCCTGAACTGCTTTTCCCCTTTTCCCACCCCACCCCTTACCAATCTGATCAGCAAACACTTCTGAATATTCATAGTGTGGGATTTGTCTCTATCCACATGACTGCTGCTGGTTTGAAAGGCATGTGACAATGTGGGGGCAAACGGGGTTAATCTCCTCCTGTGCTGGCAGAACAAGGCTGAGCAGGAGTTGTACAGCACAGGAGTTTATTCTTGCACCTTTTCCTCTGTATTTGCAGTCTCTGGAGAAGGAGGAAGAAAGTTTCAGATATTGATTCACTGTCAGGATGGAGACGTGGATGTACTAGTTGTGTGCAGGTTTGATTTCAGGATGTCAGTGCCTCCAGGTTTAACAAATAACTCTGTGTTGCTTTCCTTGATGCCAACCCAGCAGTAACCCATTTGGGGCTGCACCTCACTGGGTTTCTCCATGTCCATCAGCCAGTTCTCGTATGGGAGTTGCAGGGTCAGGTTGGTGGGTAGGAGGCAAGCAGTGATTAAGCCTGGCTTGTAACCAGAGCAGCTCCCATGACCAGTGAGGCTTTCAGCCTCTCCTCTGCATTTGCTCTAGACCAGGGACAAGCCTCCCCACCCTTGCTGGAGCAGATGCAGCCAGAGGCCCAGGCTGCAAGGGAGTGGGATGGAGGATCATGTCTTTGGGCTCACTGAGCTGTGGGTCAGGCTGCCTTAGTGCCCACAGAGCTGCAGTGCTCTGGAGACACTCACAGGCTTGTGGTCCAAGGGAGCAGAACTGTTAGCTTGGCAAGTTGGGGCGTTTCATTAAGAGCTACTGAGAGCATGAAAAGTGTGTTGCTGGAGGCAGGTCATGGTACATGAGGGGGCTAAAGTAGCTGGGGTTTTTTAACAATTAATTATTGAGTGGTTTTCTAGAGATTCTTTCTCATGTTTGTAATTCATTCCCCGCTGTAGATGCCATATTGACTTATAATTTTTTGAAGTTCAATATTTTGCACCCTGAGGGCCTCAAACAAAAATTAACTAGAAAATGAGAGTGAATTTCTGCGTTCTGCCTTGTCAGAGCCTTCTCTCCCGTTCCCCATGCCTGGAGCTCGGGTTTGGGTTGCAGATGTTGCCAAGGTTGTGTGCCCTGGGCTGTGAGACGTGGGTGGCTGAAGAGCTGCCTCACTGACCAACAAATGAGGAAATCAAGAGCCCAATTAAGAGCCTGGAATTGCCCCCAGTGACCTGAGGAGAGCATTTAGTAGCTGCTAGTGAGAAAGGCCTGCTTGAATGAATAAGAATTCCTGTTGTTGGAAGAAAAAAAGTCCCCTCCTCCCCCAGCTCTAATTAGCTCCTCTTTTCCTTTTTTCTGCCATGAATATAAAGGGTTTGTCATTGGAATGAAATCTTAAAAAGATGCATGTTCTTCAGCTTGCAACTGATGGAGGTGATCTCTGTACAGGGGCTGCAGAGACTCTTGTACCTGTTTTCTGTGTTTCCTTGCTGGATCTGTGGTTTTGCTGTTGAGTACAACTCTTCCTTATCCTCTGCTTTGTCTCTTTTCCTCCAACAGAGTGACTAAAGAAGTGGACTCAAACTCAAAAGAAGCTAAATCTTTTCTGAAGCAGCAAGAGAAACTGCAGTCAGCAGCTCCAGCTTCGCTCCCGACAGTCTCAGGGTGAGTGTGTGGTTTCCTTGCCCAGGTGTAGAGCCTCAGTGAGAAAGATGGCACTCGAGCCAATAATACAGGCTCTGCAGTATTCAGTGGGTGTTTGTTTCCTGCAGAATTTCAGTGGGAGCAAGACTAGGCCTGGAAGGTGTGATGATTTGGGAAGGAGGTGGGGGAAGCAACCCATGAGTTCCAGTGACTCACTTCGTGCGTTCAGGCTCACATTTCTCAATCCTCATAAGTCATTCATCCCAGTAAGGAAACAGTGGTTCAAATGTCTCGAGCAGCCTGATGAAACTGCAGGTAGCCAAGGAACATGCCTGGGATTGCCTGCAGTTCCTTTGAGAGGTGCTTCTCAGGACTATAAAAAGCCATGACAGGCTGGGCTGTGGCTTCTTACAAACTGTGGATGAGCATTTAAATGTGAGATGTTTTTGCCTTTTTGATGTTCTCTAGTATGATTTTGATGTGGATTTGTCACTTTCTGTTCAAGCTCAACACCTAATTCTGAGATTATCATAATGCTTGCCACAGATCCAAAGAGGTTGGGCCCCCTGTGCATCTGACATGCCACTCTGGTTCTTGATGAGCTGGGGAGATCACCCACTTCTTAGGAATAGAGGAGAGGCTTCTGTGTTCCAGTGGTGATTTTTATTTAAGTCTGTTGTTTGCAGGCTTAAGCTGCCTATGATTTGGTCACATAGAAACAATACCCAGCAGATAAATACATTGTCCTTCCCATCTGCTGTAGAGCAATTCTGCAGTGTGAGTTAAGGCTGCCTTTCCCCGAGATACTGTTATTCAGTTGCTGCAGCTGGATTGTCACTCATTTTTCCAGCTAAGTGTTGCATAGCTTATAGTTAGCTCAGGGTAGTGAAAGCACAGTGTGTGTGTGCGTGACCCTTGACAGCTGCTGTTCCCTGAGCTGAATGAAGGCATAGATGAACATAGTCTTCATGCTGTTGTTCACACTGCACAAGGGTTTGTCCCTGCAGAGCTCATTAATTGTAACCTAAGTGCTGTGTACGGGGTTTTGTGCTGGAAGACTTGCCGTGGGTTGGGCTGGCATTCTTTGTTCAGTTTTGGTGGCCAGAGGTGGTTCGGGTGGCAGCTGAAGCTGAGGCAGCTTCTTGCTGTGCACAATGCTGGTGGTCCCATGTCTTCAAACCTGCCTTCCAGTTTCCCCAGCAAATGCTCTGCTGCTCCAAGTACAGGCAGGTTTGGCAGCCCGCTGGGAAAGCTCCATGGGCTGTTCACCTTCCTGCTCTACCAAGATCCATGTTTCCTCCTGTGTCTTACAGGGCCAGGGGGGAGCTGGGAGCCTGGCCATTACCAAGGGGCTGCTTGTGCTGGAGCTTGGATTGCTCAGGAGCAAATAGCCAGAGCCCAGTTTGAGTTAATGCTGCAGATAACTGAAGAATCCACATCAAATATGGAAAAAACAGGAGTAAAAATCAATATAAGAAATAACAAGTTCAAGGACTCCTTTAACTTTCATCTAGTGTGATTATTTTGGAAGCAGCTTAATTAGGTCATTGTTCAGCTTGCTGATGTGTGATGTCCTGCTGACAGTTGTTTGCCCAGAACATGAGGTGACCTGGCCGTGGGGAAGGGAGGGGAAAAATCCCCTGGGCTTGTATATCTTGCCTTTCTTCAGAGCAGCAAACCCTGGTGCAGCACAGCCCCACGTACCTTCCCTTTCACAACCTGCAGCAGCACATCCTACACCTACAGCAGCACATCCTACACCTACAGCAGCACATCCTACACCCACAGCAGTGATCCTACAGCAGATTTTGGTCAATGTGTGGAACAGCCCAGCGTTCTTGATTCTTGACAGCGTGTGCCCTCTGGTCTGGGAGCACTCCAAGGAGTTTGCTACATTGGGATAGTATCTGAGACTGATCCCTGAGACTGCCAGCAAACATGCTTGCTTTGGGCTTAGGAGGGTGCTTCCAGCTGGGAAGCCAGCCAGGGTATTTTCAGGTGAGAAAATTACTAGCAGGCTTGCGGTGTTCCTTAAAGCCAGAGGCAAGCCCCTTATGTTAAGAAAATTACAAAGGTCAGGTTTTAGACTTGAGCCAAGCTATTATCCAGGCCCTGCTGCCCTGGAGCAAAGAGCCACAAGCCTCTGTGGCATGCCAGAGCAGTGCTTGGGGACTGACAGCCTGGCATAGCTTGACAGTTCTTTGCAAGTGCCCTTTGGCTACTTAAAATAGAAGTTTTGTGGGAGAGGGTGCATTTCTCCCTTGTGCATTACAGGAGAGCCCCAGTCTGGGGCAGTATTGCTGTAAGGCAGTGAAAACTGTGTGATTTTGGGATCCTCACTGTGCCTGTGGACACCCACTGTGCTGTGAGCCATTGTCAGCCCCCAGGAGCTTTGTCAGCTATTTAAAAGAAAAAGCCTTGCCCTGTGTGCAGGGAATTCAAGCAGCTAAGAGGGGCCTCTCCATCTGGCTTTTCTTTCTTCACCTTGCAGGCAGCATGCATTATTTCTGGATGCAGCCAACCTACCTTGCATTTATTTAATTTCCTTTCTCTAAACAGACAGGAGTAATCCAGGGAAGTAATGGTCACAAAACCAAACATCCGGCTCCACATCTCTGTGTCACAAACCCTTACAGCCTTACTGGTCCAGGGGAGGGGATGTTTGGGGCTGAAAGTGCATTTCCTGAATGTGTTTAACATCCATACCGGATGTGCTATAAAAAGCTAGATTTGTGCTTGTGAGGGACATGGGGGTGGTTGGAGGAGAATAACTTAAACACTTGGCTGTAATTAAAGCCAGGAGTGCAAAACAACCCACCCAGTTCTCTCAGCAGGCTTTGCTAGAAAGGTCAGAAGCCCTTGGTTCCCAGGGATGTGATGGTTTCCCACATTATTCCCATCGTGTCCCCCCATGACACCCAGCTAGGCAGTGTTCTGTGGGCAGTGAGTATTGGTTTACTGCAGAGGTTTGGGGTTGTGATGCTCTGTTCCAGTTGTTTCTGTTGTGTTCTTGGGTTGTGTTTGGCTCTCACTGATGCCATCAGGGGTATCAGATGTGATGAGGAGACCCACTGAATCCTTCTCATTTGCTGTCCCAATGAATGGGTGGAAGGCTCCCAGCATTCAGAAAAAGCCCTCCACCCACCCAGCTAAGCCTTCTTGCCTGTTCGTGTTTTAGGGCTCATTTCCTATCCTTAACCACTGCTCTAGGGCCTTTTGGGGACAGCAGGAGTAGCTCCTGGCTGTAAACCTGGTGGAGGGATCAGTCAGCTTGGTGGGCATTCCTGGTGCTCCCAGAGCTGCTTTCTGCCCCCTCCCCGGGCCAGGCAGGACCCGTGAGCTGAGTCCCTCATCCTCTGCACTAGTAATCCCATTTTGCAACCAGCATTTCATATTCAAAGGCTGTTAAAGCAAACGAAATCCTCCAAGAGGCTTATTGCAAAATGACTGTGTGCCTGTACTTGTGAGACACAGTAGGGGGTTGAGCAGGGGCTGGGTTTAAAGCCCTGCTCCGACCGGAGCCCTTCGACTGGAGCCCTTCGGTGGGAGCGGCTGTGACGTGCCCGTCAGTCCTGGGCACCTGTCGGGGCACAGCAGTGTTGCAAAGGGAACAGTGCTGCTGTAGCAGTCCTGAAAATGAAAAAGATGTACTCGGTGGATCTTATTTGAGATTCTCCTCTAGGCAGCTGTTTCTACACAGCCTGAACAGGAGCCAGGAAGAAGAAGAGGTTTTTCGCCGGCTTTGTTCTTGCTGTTGCTTATTACCGAAACCATTTGTAATTAAACATGGACTTGCTCACTCAGCCCAGCTGTTGCTTTTCTGTTTGATCCTGCCTGAAATTACAGTGGTGGATGTGTGACCTCCTAGGCCTTTTCATGCCTTGTAGGCTGGTATAAACACAGGGTACAATTTGCCTTTGAAGCAGGCAGCACCGCTCCCACAGAGCTCAGGAGCTGCTGTGCTTGCTGACCCTGGGGCTGAGTTGGGTCTGCAAGCGTTTGGACCTTGGTACAAGACCCAGCAGGAAGAGGCACTGCAGGAAAGCTCTGACCCAGAGACACATAGTTGCCCTGAACAAAGAAAGCCAGATAATTCTAGCCTGTTCATGATGGATGCCTTCCTCCCTGAGCATACAGTAGAGCAGTTCACGTGGACTGACCATTAAATGGTGTGAAAAGCTTCAGGCCTTTGCTTTTAGAAGTCCTTTACTCTGCTGCTAATGTTGGAGTAGAGGGACTCCAGCAGCAAGACATGTTCATGTCTTCTCTCTGACCTTCAACGTGCAGGAGGAGGTATGATGGCATTCTTTGTGGGAGGATAGGGATTGTGGCAGAACCTGGAATATGTTCACAGCATCCTCTTAACTGTAGTTTCTAAGCTAGCCTTCCTCTCCAGCCTGGCTTCTCCTAGGAGCTACTTTGCACCCAAAGCTTTATCTTGCAAAAGATGTTCTTTCTGTGTGAGTTGGCTGGACCTAATTGGATCCCTTTTCTGTCATGACCAGATCTGGTTACCTGAGATCGTAAGTGGGCACTGGTGAGGCAGGCACAGGGGCTCAGCTTCTGGAATCCTCAGATGATCCAGAGCAAGTGCTGCAGCACTCACATGCCTCCAAGGAGCAATTTCATTTCACAGCAATCCCACGGGCTTTTTCTCTTCAGAAAGCAGAAATTTAGTCCAATTTCAGCTGGGCATCAACTGCAGTTATTTAGCTAAAACTCTTGGATGTTTTTCTTGTACAGGCTGAGTAAGGATGCAAATAAAGCAAGTAATCAAGACCTTTGGGGGAGCTGGAAGTGGGTTTTTTTCAATTGTCACCTAAGCACTTGAATAGCTCTGTTCTTCCTAGTGAATTCAAGGCTTCTCATCTTTCTCCTGCTCTTCCCTCACTGTGCTCCAGAGAGTGCTGTTCTCCCAGACGGAGAGATCCAGCCCCTTGCACTGTAGCCAAATGCCTGGCTGTAGTAACACATGACATATTTTTCTGTGAACAAGATGAACCAGCTCGGGGCAATATTCCTGTGCCCTAGAGCTAGTTTTACTTATTTCCTATTCATATGCTTCAGTTGTGAAAGATTAAATGTGGCAGTAGCTGTTCCAAGTGAATAATTTCTCTTCAGGTCTTAGATCCTTTGTTGTTATTATTTTTGCTTTAATTATTTATTGTTAGTGTCTGTCTACTGGTTTACAGGTATCCACTCCTTGAGTCAATGTGATAAAGAGACTGGGTGAGTTTTTGGAGCATCTTGGTTTTATTTGCTAGGGGAACCAAAATAAATTACCCCATGGGGTTGAGTGTGGAAAGGTGTTTGTATGTGTGGGGAGGGGGAGTTTGTCATCAGGGAAAATGATCTCTGGTTCAGTGTTGGAGGCTTGGCTGTGGGTGAGAGAGCTCGGCCATTTTGGGTCTTTGCCTCTTTTCTGAACAGTTCTTGCTCTTGAGCTTACATTAAACCTTTTCCATAAGAAGCAGAGCTCTGAGTGTGGGAAGTTTCATACTCACTCTCCCAGACTCAAAGCAAAACGTGCACTGAACATCCTTGTTTTAAACTAGTCTCTCAGGAGCAGTCCTTTCTTGTTCTCAGGCCAGATGAGTCAATGCCTTCTACCCCCGCCTCTGTTTTGCAGCAGAAATGAATGAGAATTTCTGGCCCCGTTCTGTGCTGTGGCTGTGCTCACACGCCTGTGCTGCTTGTCCTTGGGCAATGGCATCTTATTGGGAAGAAGTTTAGCAGTGCCTGTACAGCTCTGTGCCTTACTCCAGTCCTCTGTCTTCATGTGGCTGAGCTGGATCCCTGGGCTGGACTAACTGGGATCAGCTGTTTCTTTTTCTAGTCTCCTTGGAGGTTCAGCAGAATGGAATCTCAGCTATTTGAGGACTTACATCTCCAAAGCATCTGTCTTATAAAATACAAACAACCCCCCACCAGTCAGGGGCCTTTGATAATTCCCCAATGAAAGTTGTGGGGCAGTTTTCCCTTAGGGTAGTACAAGTTTTATGAGGCTTATTTTAATTTGCTTTCATCTCTTGGATCATGAGCATTTCTCTTTCTCCCTCTGTGAAAATGATTGAGGAAATTAACTGCTAATGGGGAATGAAGCCAGCTGTATTTTTATTCCAGACCCCTTGCAAAGTTACGAAGAGAAACCCCTGTATCTTCCCATGTGGGACTTGCTCTGGTTGGAGTGAGAGGTGAGAAGGGCAGCCTTGCTTTATGGATAAAGCCTGGGATTGAAGGTGAATGCTGAGCTCCTGTTCCCAGCTGTGCCATGCCCTGGGGGTGTGTCTACCAAGATTTGTTTCCACTCCTGTTTTATTTTGCTTTTATAGTGCTTCCTTGCATATTAACTGAGCTGTACCATGTCCCTTGAGTGTCTCCCCCATACCAGATGCTTGTGTTACATCCTCTTGCTTTCCCACACTCATGTTCCTCCTTTTTTCTCATGTCAAGGAGCAAGTTCAGCTGAATCATTCTTCATAAAATATGAACCAGCTAAGTAAGGCTGGAGTGGTAGTCAGAGCAGAGGGATGCTCTCTGCTCTCAGGCAGTCCTGTTGCCCCAGGCTTTTCACATAGTAGTGGCTTCATTCATGGAAAACCTCATACTAGTGGCCTCATTCATGGAAAATCTGCACACCAATATTTTCCAGCACGTTTGTTAGCCAGAACTTTGATCTGCACGCTATGTTGTTGGCCTCGTGCAGGACTGTGTGTAGAAAACAGGCATGCCCAGGCTGGCTGGATTGCTATCAAGATGTGAAGTCAAGCAATTAAGGTTAGTTACCAACTAAAATGCCAGCTTTCTCCCTTCCTGCCTGAAAGGAGATGTTGGTGTGACTCCATACTCTTAAATGGGTGCTTGGTCTCTTTTCAGAGCTCCAACCTCTTCAGTTGGCAGCAGCCTCTGCCATTGCTCTTTTGTTTGCTTCCAGAAAAAGCCTGAGAGAGGCTGAGCAAGTGTCTGCCCTGGCTGTGGGGATTTCCTCTGCTGTGAAGATGGTTAGGATGGCTGGAGTTCAGCTGTTGCTGTCCTGGTGTGGAGGTGGCAGAGCCCCCCATTTCTTGCACTCCCTCTACTTATTCCTCAGGTGAACTGGTGCACAGTCTGAGCTGAAAGGCACCTTAAACAAGCTCCAGTCTGTCTCAAGCTCTCCGGGGTGCTCTAATCCAGTCTGCCAAGCCACCGAGTACTTTGTTTCCCTATCCAAGGAGTTTCAAAGCCTCACTAATGTGTTGGGTTACAGCCCAGTTGTCTTTGCCCTGGAGCCTTTGCTGCAGTGCTTTGGGGCAGTGGCTGAACAGAGGGGCCCTCTGCAGAGGCAGATAACTGGGGATGTGTTGGCAGCAGATGTCCCTCCGGGTGTGCAAGGACGTGTGTGAGATGCTCTTGTACCCGCTGAGGCAGGAGTGGAGGGAACGGATTTGTTTGATGTTTCTGTTGGAGAGCACTCTTTTTTTTATCTGGAAGTTCCAGAGGAAGATGCATTTTGTGTCCTTTCTTCTTATGGCATCTACTATTGATTCTTCCCTGTGAGGGTGGGGAGGCCCTGGCACAGGTTGCTCAGGGAAGCTGTGGCTGCCCCATCCCTGGAAGTGTCCAAGGCCAGGTTGGACAGGGCTTGGAGCAGCCTGGGATAGTGGAAAGTGTCCCTGCCCCTGGCAGAGGAGTTGAAACAAGATGATCCTTATAAGATCCCTTCCAACCCACACCATTCTAGGATTCTACGATTATCAGCAAATAATAGTGGATATATATGAGTTTGGTCTGACCTTGTGCAGCAGCTTTGATACCCTTTTGGGAGCTCATACTTCAGTGCTGTTGCTCTAAGCCTCCAGGCAGCCAGTGGACAATAATGACGCCTGTTCATCGCCTGACTGCCCGGCTGGAGAACAATGATGGCATTTCTTGAAGTAACAAGTCCTGGGCATGTGCAGGGTTGGATTGTAACACTTTTTTTTTTTTTTTCCCCTTTAAGCTGCAGGGTTCAGAGCAGCAGGCCTGGGTACAGCACCCGTGAATGTAAGCACAGAGGAAACTTTTACCTTTTGGAAAATACGAACAGAAAGCAAATGGCTGGTTTTCAGATGCTTGCCTGTTTTGCCTCGAGGCTGAGCATGTGTATGCACCCTGTGTGCCAGCAGTGTGTGCAGGCTGCTGGGAGCTGGGCTCAGATGCTGGTTTGGCAGCAAGGAGGGGGTTAAAGCGAACCCGCAAAGGCTGGCTGATTGCAGCTCACAGCTTTCATAATGCAAAGCCTGTGGGAATTCAGCCGGCTCCATCTCCCCCCACCCCCCTTCCCGGCTGCTAGAGGCAGGATAACCTTCCTGACTCCTGTGTCCCTGCCAGCACGGCTTGCACAGGGCAGCTCTGCGAGAACCCAGCAGAGGCGTAAGCGTGTGAAAGATGAGATTATTAAACTTTCTTGGGGGAACACTGAAAGAGTCATTTTCCAGCGTGGCCGTGCTGTTCCCTTACACCATGGCTGGGATGCAGCACGCCTGCCCCTTCATCTGTGACCCGCGGGTTTCCCTCTGCGGGGCGCCTGAGGAAGCAGCTGGCACACACGATATCTCTGACTCTCGGGGGACTGGGATGCAGGGATGGCCTTGGCTTTGCCGTAGGCTTTGGATGATGCACAGCGAAGTCACTTAGGCCAGAAATCATGAAGGTGGCTCAGCAGTGGTCTGTGCAGCCCTGGGCACACTGACCTGTGCTGCAATGGGCACCCTGTGACCAGGGGCTCTGCCTCACTGTGTAACGTTCAGTGTCAGAGAGTGCTGACCTTTTGTTGGGCCTTTTGTTGTGCAGCATCTGCTTTAAGGACGAGCACCATCACGGTGTTTTTCCTAACGTGTAAAATCCCTTCTCCCTCCCTGCTGTTTGCAATAACCCTTTGGAAAGCTGGAAGGGCTCTCTGTTTCCTGCCCCGCTCACACGCGTGCACTTGTGAGCCTCACCAGCACTGTTTGGCTGTTTGGATTGGGGGGGACTTTCCTCTACTTTCCCAAGTCAAAGAAGAGTGTGTAGCATTTGTTTTGGAAACAAAAACACTGCTTGAGAATTACATGGCCTCTGCAAACAGATCAGCACAAAACAGGTCGTGTGCTTTAGACTGGCTCTGATGACTGCACAGGATAGTAGCCATCTCCATCCTCACTTTTCGTGGCCTGTGTTTTTAACAAGGACCCTTAAGAAACCTTTGAGGGAGTAGTGTGGTGTCACCTTTATTAGTCCTACAGGACAGTCAGGGTGCTTAGCAGCTTTCCACTTGTCACTGCTGTGATTGCAGGGCAGGGTTTGAATCTTTTATTGGGGGCAGAATATCTGCACTCAGAAAAATGGGTAGAGTTTTTTATCCTGACTTTTCTCCAAAGCCTTTGGGAGTAAAAGTTTATTGGTGAATATTAGTAAGAGGTTGTTGGTCATAGCTGTTGAGGGACACTACAGAGCTGTCTGTCTTCCACTTCCTTTGTTACAAACAAATGTCTCCTGGGAAAAAATTGCCCGTTGCCTCCTTTTAGCACTAGGTGGGCTGGACGGGAAGTAGGTAACAGTGCTGTTACAAGGAGTGCTTTCCTGTCTCTGCATGGCACAGGAATCTTCTGGTCAGCTTTTATACCTTCCTGCTCCACAGACTGCCCTGCTCATGTTGTGCCAGGTCTGTAGGTATTCATGCTGCTTTGTCCTTAGCTACTAAAGTAGTCTTTGACTAGTATGTACCTCAGTGGCACCTCTGGGGAAGCTTGGCAGGGACTGCACTGGCACCATAGACACCTGTAAACAAATAAATGAGTGGTGTCTTTGGCCCTGGAATTTCTGGCCACATTTTTCCTTTAGGAGGCAATGAGGTCATATTGACAGGGCTGAGAACATAAATCCATGCAGGCTCTGCCACAGGTTATGGAAAACCTTGAGTATGGTGTCCTGGGGCTTAAAACCAGACAGAAATTGGCACATTCCCTACATGTGCTCATCTTTGTGCCAGAGCTTCTGCTTTGCTTGATGTATGAAAGGCTGGGAAGGGGATTGGCTGGATATCAGCCATTGCAGTATTCATTTCTTGTATCAAACTTACAAACTGAGGCAGCCTGGGATGGCTCTGGAAATGCCCAAGTAATGCTTTGTCTAGGATTCCCAAAGAAAACTGTGCAATTGTCTTCTCCCATTTGATGTGATTTTCCTTCCTGTTCAACACCTCCTGTGTTGTAGTCTCACACTGATTGACAGTTAAGAGAACCCCAGACTCTGTTTGGTGTAACTTTACTACAGGGCACAGCCCTGAACTGGAGACTTGGCAAAGCAAGCTGCATCATCTTTCCAACAGTGCCATTCTCAAGGTGATGAGGAAAGCTTTGAGGGTGCCTGTATACATGTTGGTGGACTGGTTTCATGGTTTACAGCTGGATATAATACATGGGAGAAAAAACACCTTCACAATATGCAGATTTATTGTTGCTGCCTGCTCTATGGGACAGATGGCTCCTCAAGAAGATCTGAGGCCCTCATCCCACTGGAAGCCCCAAGAGCTCAGTAGCTGGAGATTCAGTGGGGTGAATGCTAAACCCTGCTTTTATGTTGGGATGGGGACCTCAGTCAGCTCGTATACTTTTTAACCAGTAAAAGGACAGTGTCCAGAGTCATGCTAAATTATTTGGAGTCAGATCTGTTCTCGTGTCATGGGTTTACTCTGGTCCAATTTTTTAAACCCCCACAAAATTGCTAAAAGGTGAGAGAGGTTTCACAACAGGCAAAAACAGACTCGACATAAGGAATAATATTAAAATTATTCCTGTGCTAAAACGGTGGCCTTTGTTTGGCCTTCTGGTAAAGGATTGTAGCTAATTTTGAGTTGAAGACTTCAATAAATGAAGAATCCTCCCTTTCTTTGAGGTTAATTAACTGCGGCAAGTAATTGTTGAACAAACTGAAACAGTTACAAATATGCCAGAACTTCCTAGAATACGGCAAATTGCTTGAGCTGTGCTTTTGTGGGTTTTATTTAGGTGTCACTAGGACACCTGTGTTTATGCCTGTTTAATATGGAATAGGTTGCTGCTGCCCCTCTTGCTCTCCAGTTCTCTCCAGGTGTCTGTCTCTGAATTTGAGGATGCACAGTGGCTGATTTATGTCATTTACTGGCTTGACCAAGGGCAAACTCTCGAACTGTGTAGCTGTGAGTGATTCATCTTTCCTCCTCATCCATGGAGATAAATGTCAGGATGGATGTCAGCTGTCTGGCTGATGCATGAGTGAATCTGCTTCTGTATGTGCACCTTGAGCTGAAAGTACATGCATGAATTTTTTACTGTTTGTGATAAACCTGGAAATGCAGATTGTGTTGGAGGAAGAGGCCTCTTGGTTTTAAATATTGATACCAATATAACAGGGTAGTGGCTGTGACAATCTGGGAGCCTTGAAGCCTTAGCTCAGAGATTATGCTGAATGCCTTGGGGAATTCAGTGGTGTGCAAAATAAAAGAAAGGGCTTTGCAAAGAGGAATAACGGACGGGGTCCTCTTGGGTCCACAGGCTCTGGGGCTGAAAAGGGGAAAGGAAAGATTCGGGCTGAGTCTTTGGAAGAGGCCCCTGACAGAGGTTTTTATTCAGTTTGATTTGTGATGTACCTGACAAAAAAGCAGCTGCCCAGAAACATAGGCGCCTGTGGATTGATTGCTGGGGAGGGAAAGGGGAAGACCCCGTTCCTTGGAAATGCTGGTGGCACAGTGAGCTGGATGTGGTAGGTCATCATCTCTTGAGCCTGGGTTCGGAGGGTGCAGAGTACTTCTGTGTGGTTCTTCATCAGCTAATCAAGTTGAACAGTCATTCAGAAGGCACGCTGAGGGCTGAGAAACTTTGTAAAGTAACTTTTAAGTGTTGTTCTCATTCTCTCCAATCCCTTTAGGACTTTGAGCCACATGTGGAGCTAATACAGAGTCAGACACGCTGGCGTTCCTGAGTGGGCAGTTGCCTTTTCCCCGTCACCCTTCACGCCTTGTGAATAAACTGGAATGGGCCCACGGCCCCCTGGGCTGGCTCAACACAGAGCACACCTGCCAGTTCTCAGAGGGCTTACTAGCACAGCATAGCTTTGTGCAGGATGAGCTGTGCTGCTTCCAAATCCGAGCTGGCTTTGTGCCTTCCTGTGCCTGGGCTAATCAGCTCTCTCCAAGTGGGATTTGCTGGGCAGTGCCTGTTGAGACACACGGGCTGGTTGTGTCGCAGCGAGTGGAGGTCTGACACTTTGGGCACTGCAGCCCCTCTGCTGCTGTGAAGGTGGGGAGCTGACTGGAGGATATTTTCTGCATCTCAGCGCTGGTTTTTATGTTAACTGGTTGTAGTAGGTGTAGTATACAACACAACTAGTAGTTGATGGTTATTTAAATTTGCAGGTTGTTCCAATGTAGGGCATAGCTCTTGCTGCAAGAAACCTTCAAAATGCAGGGGTGGTTGTTGATGAGGGTAGCAGAGAACATCACAGCACAAGTGGGACTCCTCTGGACAAGGTAAAGCTGCGTAGGAGGGGATGCATCAGGGAGTGATGTGGGAGCTCCTCTCTGTGAGTTAGGTGTGTATGCCGGTTGCATACACTGCCCTGTAGAATCTGAGATCCTCAGCATGTTTAGTTGGTAAAGGAAAAGCAGCCTTATAAAAATTTAGGATAACTATGTTCATGTAAAAAGCAAACCCCAATGAGAGGCTGCAGGGGACAGGGAATGTCAGGAATGGCAACCCAGTCTTCTTAATTCACCTGAAGTTTCACTCAGTGAAACTCAGTGTGGAGAGAGTAAATGAGAGGAAGTTATTTTTCTCTGCCAAGTCCTTTATTTACACATAAAAGCTTTTCATGTCTACTTGCAAAAGGCACTGTTAGCAGAGTGGTCCTGTGCATGACACTTCTTTCAGGCTGAGGCTCTGCTCAGCCACACGATCTGGCCACTGGCTGTTGTGTTCCCACCATCCCTCCCGCATCTACGGTCCTTGGATCTTTCTGCTGAGCTATTTCAGAGCACTTAGCCAAAACCAGCCTGACTGCCAGCATGGCATGCTAAAACAGCTCTGCAACAGCTGAGTGCTGGAGCCAATGTCCTCAAAGTCATGGATGGGATTTAAATTGTGAAGGAACTTCATTCTCAGTTAAAGAGCTTAATCTTTCCCAAGCAAGGTTGTTTTCTCGAGGCAGGGAAGGTGCACCAAGGAAGGACCATTTTATGCCTTCCTTTCTTACGTGTGTGCTGTTGGGCAGCAGTAGAGGCAAGGTCCTGAATAAAGCAGTCCCTTTGGACAATGGCTGACTTGCAGTATGTCCTGTTTTGAAAGCTGCTCTGTGTGTATGTGTGTTAAGGTTACTATTAGGATAGCATCATCTTTTGTTGCACAGAGTTGCAAGTAAAAGTAGTTCACATCCCAGTAGAGTATCTCTGGAGTCACTACACGTACATGTAGCTGCTGGTGCCCACAGTCTGTGCAGCCAGAGCTCACTCAGGCCTAGGACACTGTCATACCATTTTCTTCAGCTTTTTAGTTAAACTGAGGCTTGAATTCCTTATATTTCTTCCCACATTTCTTCAAAGCTCTTATGGCCACCCCTTCCCCCCCTTCAACTTTCCCTAGTAGATTAGAGGCTGCTGGAAAACATAGAGCACATTGTGAAGTCCAAAGCAAAAGCTGACTCAGCGATCCTTCCCATTTAGGCTGCCCCTGTTCATGGAACAGGAGGTTAGCCTTAAAATACTTCTGCCAAAAAACACTGCTGCCCATTTTATTAGCTGTTGCTGCGTCCTTTAACTTAGTTTTTTAGAGAATGTAGTTTTTTAAAGGATGTAGTTTGCTAGTGCCTTAACAATCCGGGAAAGAAGGTTTTCTTTTCATATGCTGGAATAATTCTGATCTTTCTGTAAGAATCATTTGACATCTCGAGTGCCCTTTTTCCACTGGGGTATCAAGAAGTTACGCAGGCTCGGCCTAGTTTCATTAATGGATTTAAAACAGGTTTTGGCAGAAGACAGCCAAGCACATCAGGAATGGAAGAATGGAACAGAAAATAGTCTTCCTGAGTCCAAGAACCTGGAAACTGCCTCTCACACCAACTAAAGCAAGCGACAAATGCTGTTCTTGTTGTTCTCTTTTCTCTCTCTGCCACATCCATCGTGTGCATGAGTGCACAGGCTATTTATTAGCAAATTTAAAGCCACAGGCACCAAACTATTGTGGGGTCACCTTGGGGCCCCTGGACTAGAGGAGGAATGTGTTGCATTAAAAGATACTTACCAAAGCAGCAGAATCCAGTCTCTTGATTGCCTTGGCTACAGCTCCAGGTACTTATTCATGCTTTTCCTTTTAACCCTTCTTTCTTCTCCCTTCTGATCTGCATTTTTGACAGGTGATTATTATCACTAAAAGAGCTGACAGCTCTGGTAGTCTCAAGTGCTGCAGAAGTCCTGGTGCTGGTTGTAATGCATGCAGCTGTGACTTGTCTCAGTCCAAAGGAGAAGCTTGTCAGCATCAGACCCAGACCCAGGCTGTCAGTGTGCAAATACCTTCCTTCTGTGCTGGAAGACTGTAGGGACACTCAAACTGGTTGCTCAGAATGTCTCAGTTAAGCCATGTTCAAAGTTGGGATAACTCTGCACAAATGCTTGTGCTACTTTGAGATGTGTTGATGGGACGAAGAATATTCTTAGAATCCTAGAATTGGAAGGGATCATCTAGTCCAACCCCCTGCCATGGGCAGGGACACCTTCCACTAGACCAGGTTGCTCAAAGCCCCATCCAACTTGGCCTTGAACACTTCCAGAGATGAGACATCCACAACTTCTCCAGGCAAGCTGTGCCAGTGCCTTGCCACCCTCACAGTGAGGAATTTCTTTCTAATATCTAACCTAAACCTCCTTTCTTTCAGTTTAGAGCCATTGTCCCATGTCCTATGACTACATACCCATCCACATGATGGACAAAGAGAGTCCTGGTGCAAAGCCCCACTTACAAGGATTGAACAACTAACAAATACTAGGATGAAATTAATTCCATGGAGGGCCCTGTTTTTCACTTCTTAACGTACAAAAATCTTTGTAGCTGCAGTTTGGCAGGGTCCTCCCTCTTGCAACAGGGGTCACTCTTCCTAGAGTGACTAATGCTAGAATGGGTTTATCCTATTTTTACTAAGCTGCAAATGTTGTTTTTCTAACGTGCTGTGACTCTGCTTGCTTCCCCACCCTTAGACTCCATCTGTACACTTCAAAATAGAAGGAGGAAGAGGGCAGAGAAAGAACAAAGGCTCATACTACGAATGGAAGGAAACTAGGGAAATTCAGGAGGAAATGGACAGTGAGAAATACAAAAAGATCCAGCTGTGCTGAATGCATGGGGTGTGAGTGCACAGGGATGCTTTCTGCTTGTATTCAGAGCTCAAGACCTGCATTGTGGAGCTGAACTTTCCTTTGAGTCAGTGACCTATTCAGACACCTAACAATGTCCATTATGTACAGTCAGCTTGTTTATGCCCAGTGCAGGCCTTTTGTACCTTTTTCCATGTACAGTAAAACTACTGACAAAGTGGCCAGGCTGAGCTCAGTTTTGCTGTGTGAGCGCTTGACCATCAGCTTTCAGCAAGATCTTGTAACTTGGGAAAGATTTAAGAGCACAAACTGTGATGACAAGATGCTCAAGGAGAACGTCTGCTGATGAAAACACTGCTCTTAGTTGACTGATAGCAAATGTCTCTTTTCTTCAAAGGATGGGGAGAGGGGAAAGAGGTGGCAAGAGCTGGGTCCCTGCCACTCTGGAGTTGTAGGGATTAAGTTGGTACAGTGAGGCAGCCTGAAGAGGTGAGTCCAGAGCAGTGTGGGACCAGTCTGGCAGCAGTGCTCGTGCATCCCTGCAGGGCGAGAGCAGTGGACAGGAGCACCCTTGGGAGCTGGAGGAGAACATCTCTGCTGTGGAGACCCAAGCGGTGCCATTGCTGCTTTCATCCTCGCAGCAGCAGAGGTGGGGCTGTCAGCCCATGGCAGAGCTATGCTTAGATTTGGTCTGCAGCTGCAGAGAAACCAGCTGGCCTGTGTTTAACATACGAGGGGATCCCCCGAGAGGCTTTGTGCGTCTCTGTGGAGTTCGGGGCAGCAGCTGCAGAAGTGCCTGAGTGTGCTCTGCAGCAGAGATATCCTCTGTGACCTTGGGCAGCCCAAGGCTTTAGCCCTGTTACTTGGAAACAGCTCCCACCTCCACTACAAAATACAACAGGAGTCATTGGATCATGTGGTGGCTCTGATTAATGTGAGAGCTGAGGTACAGCTTTTGGGGTAGGAGGAATCACGACCTTAGCCTGGAGTTTTCGGCACAGGGATGTAATTCTCAGTTGAAGGAGGTGCTCTTTAACCCAGCCCACCAAGAAGCAGCTGTAAGCAGTGACTGAAAGAGCTGGAGCTAGAAATAAGGTACATATTCATAGTGAGAACAGTTTGGGCATTGGAGCAAGTCTGTGCAAGCGCTGGTGCTTTCTCCTATTTAAAGAGAGAAAGCATTTTGGCAATTTGCTTATTCTGTCTTATGCCCTTGTTTAACCACCACTCATTCAGTTAATGCCACTTAGCAGCTTTTAAGACATTTCTTTAGGGGAAAAAAAATGAATTCTACACATTCAGGAAACATCTGTCATCACTGGGAGCAGAAACTGTAGTTAACGTGGTCCCTGGAGCATGTGGGAGAGCTCCAGTTCATTACTGCCTCTCTGCAGTCACTTCTCAGAGAACAGAGCTGGCTGTGAAGGTGAAGAAGGGTTTAACAGCATTGCTCTACATCTAGAAAAAAAAATCCAGGGGTGCCTCTTTGAAGCCTTGAACGTGTGCACAGCACATGGCACATGAGGAGTGTTTTTATTCATGTTTGTTTTCAGGAAATTGTGTTGCTTTGTAAGCTGAGCCCTTTTAAGTGTCTTAAGTTTGGCACCCTACAAGTTGGGCTTTAGCAGGCACTTCTGGAAGTTATCAGCCTGAGCTATATTTTCCTGACTCAGATCCTTGCAGTAAGAACTGAGGAATGGAGCATTTAAATGGAAAAAAAGTAGAAGCCACAGTGCAGTTAGATAATGTCAATCTTGCCACTGCTTTTAATATTCATTGCCAGGCACAGCGATCACACTATATCAGTTTTAAGTTAAGCAACCCTTAGTCCTACTCAGCTTCTGTCTACTTACATGAAAGGGATGACTGAGCCCACAGCTGCTAAAGGCATCTCTCAATTACTTATATTTCACTAGGTATTTAAAGATTAGGTCAGAGCGTAGAGGATGAAAGGGTTTTTCTTTATCTCTTAATAAGAAACTTGTATTTGCAGATATGAAAAAGACCAAAGACTGAAGTGTCTAACATGCTCCTCTTTTCCCTGCTGCTTCCTCCGAATGGCGTGGGGGTAGGGAAGCATGTGGAGATCCTACAGGGAATAAAACAATGTTCCTCTTGGTCTGCTGCTTACCACAGCCCAGCCCCGTTTCCCAAAATTGATGGGTAAGGATGTGCCGTGCTGGAGTTCTCATGACATAGCCTTGCTTGCAATGCAGGAGACTGAGCAACGTACAGGGAATTAAATACATGGGGCTTTGCAGGCTTTAAACGTGAACAACAAAGGGAGGATGTAATGGGAGAAACGTTGAAAGATGCCTGTAGTCTCTTGCTTTTGCTTTCTCCACTGACTATCAAATGCTTTCTGGGAAAAGGACCTCTTCATTAGCCTCGTGCTGCTCTAGCCCTTCAATCAAAAAAATAGTCATCCTTGAGCTCTCCATAAAATTACCTGGCAAAATCAGAGAGGACCAGATTAACCTTGTCCTAAACTAGAAGAAAGAAGCAAGGAGAAGAGTTTGGAGAAGATCTTCCAGCTGTCTGTATTTAGAACTGTGTGAAGATGGGTGAAAGGCATGGATGCCAGTGTAAAACAAAGCCAGCAGCTTTCATGTCCCCTCCAAGGCAGATTTTGTGGCAGGAGCAAAGATGCTCCCCCTGCTGTAGCTGCACGATCTCAGGAATGAGCAGTGTCCAGGCTGTGTTTGCACCAGCGTGTGCTCAGCAGAGCTGTGTGAGCAGTTCCCACACAACCTCCTCGAGAGCAGCCTGAAACCACATTTAGTGTCCTCCTGCCAGCTGCTCATCTCTGCATCAGCAGGCTGAAACAGGTGATGATGAAGTTGCTTCAAGAGGATTTGATGGTGAGCAGGTTGTGTGTGGTGTAACAGACTTAACAGGTGTCTTGGGGCTCTTGCTTTGTGTTAGTAGCTTAAGTGGACATAGAAAGCTGTGACTCTGTGACCCATAGACTTGGAGGTGTAGAGGAGAGCTGGGCACACCAGGCCCAGCACCCTCTGTAGCACCAGATGCACAGGGTGTGGAGGAGGAGGATGTGAGGAGCTTCAACCCAAGCAAAGGCAGTGTGTCTGGAGGGTAGTGGAGGTGCCAAGCAGCCTGGGCACAATGCTGCTTTGGGACAGCAGAGCGAATCTGGGCATCCCACTGCTGGCGTGCTCCAAGCCAGCCTGGCTGTTCCATGTGGCTCTGGGTGCAGCCACTCCATGCAGGGTGAAGGCCTTGGGGAAACCCTGCAGCTAAAAGTGCCCTTTGTTATTTGTCTGATCTTGCCTCCAGGCCCCGAGGCTGTTACAACCGGATAAGCTAAAAAAGCAAAGGAATCAAGGCACAGCAATGAAAATCCCTGATCTGGATTAGACACTCAGCTGAGTTACCAGCACTGCCACAGCACAGCCAGGCTTTCTCAGCCAAGCTGCACATACAGGTAGAGTACAGTCCAAAGGAAAAAAGTACAAGGTGAAGAGGAGGTGATCCTGGTAGCCAGTAACATTGACTCTCCTTAGCTCTGCCTCTGAGTTTGCTGTGTGACTTCATCTCTCTCCCAGTTTGCAGGGCGTGCTTCACTCATACCTGTGGAGGGCTGTGTCTGTCCTCTTCTGAAGTGTAGCATCATTCCTTGGTGTTGCTTTAACCCTGAGAGTTAATACTTCCAAGTCACCTTTTCTGGTATAAACCAGCATCACCTGTACTTTTGGTCCCTCTGCTCGTGTGTTAATGCCCCAGCAGTCCCCTGCTCTCCTGAGTTTGAAAGAAGTGCTTGGTGCTTCACACCTTTATCTCAATCAAATGTGCAAGGTCAGGAAGCCAAGAGGGAAATTCTGCCTCAACTCAAAGCAGAGGAAAGAGGCAAAATAAACACTTGCCTTCTGAAGTGGCTACTTGGGACTGTAGCAGTGCAGACATTCCCATCTGCTCTGTTCTCCGTGGAGTTGAGCATGGTAGGGTCTGCTCAGGTAAGTATCACCCCACCTGGGAAATGTTCCTGTAGGATTTTGCTGTGAGGGAGAAGAAAACCGAAGGGGCTTTTTGTTCATAACCTAAGCATCCTGCTTCTAAGTGATGCCTTTAGGCATATATTTAAATGGCAAAAGCTGTCAGTTTTTCTTCCATCAGAATTTATTCTTCTTGTTCCACATTCAGGCGAGGGTATACTGTGAAAAATGATCATCTCTAGTGGCAGCTTCATTCCACAGTCTTTTGCTATTCAGAACTGGCCTTGTTTAACTCTGCTGCTGAAAAAGGGCATTCAGGCAGTCTTGCTTTGCCTTTGTTCCCTCTGTGCAGAGTCAACATGGCAATGATAAGAGCAGAAAGTAAGCTCTGATTTCTCTTTGCACATTGTCACCAGGCTGGCTGTCGGGCTTTGGGCATCTTTGTGTTCTCACAGTTCTTCAATGCAGGAGAGTAAATCGGAGTCCCCAGGGTAGGTGTCAGCCTGCAGAGATGTTTGTGGTAACCCACAAGCAAGGAGGAACCCTAATTTGATGT
The DNA here is from genome assembly GCF_003945725.1 of Corapipo altera. Lineage (NCBI taxonomy): Eukaryota > Metazoa > Chordata > Aves > Passeriformes > Pipridae > Corapipo > Corapipo altera. Next base: position 11,480,488 of record NW_020884894.1, on the reverse strand, counting down.
GCAGCCCCTTTCCTCTTGACTCTCTGCTGTGTCTGTGAGCTGTTCACCGGAGCGTTTTTCTGAAACCTCTGTGGTTTCTGTTCTGTTGTTGCTGATGGGCCAGTTTCACACCCTGCTTTTGCTGCTGCTTGCAGGATTGCACCAGTAACCCTGTTTTTCTGCAGTGTGACATTGCACTACACCTCCTCCAGCACAGAGTATTTTAGAGGGTCATTCACATGATCTGTGGTCACAACATGGTCATTTCAGAGTCCATGGGCTGTTTAATCCTTTGGTCTTCCTGCTGAAACTCTTAAAAAAGAGACTCAATGAAGAGCACTGATGTGGTGGTGTAAACCTTTCCATCAGGCTCTGCAGGCTGGGTTGTGGACAACAGCTCTGCTCTATTCTCAACCAACAAGCGCAAGCCTCTTGCTGCAGATTGAGTCAGGAAGTGTCACATTTGATTGATTGTGGGAGGGGGCGATGCCAGCTTTGAATGAACAGCCAAGTCTTCAAACACTTGGCAAGTTTTCCTCTGAAAGCTCAAGTGCTGGGGTAAAGCAATCAGGTAAGAACCTCAGCTTTGGAGCAAGGAAAAGAAAGTTTCTGCCTCTAATGGCTGGAAAGAAAGGACATCCACTCTGACTGGCTTAACCTAGGGTAGTAAACTAGGAAGCAAACTAATGCTGCTTCTGATTTTCTTCCTTTCCTGCAATGCCTGGCTTTTAAACTGAGTCGGCTGGAGGGGGTGTGGAGGCTGACTCATGGCTTTTGAACAACTGGGGTTGGCAGCTCTAGAGAAGAGCTGCCATGTGCTCTTGGTTACGCTGATGCCCGTGTGCCTGTGAAATTTGGGTGTGTGCTCTGGTTCACAGCACTGCTTGTTACCAACATGTGGCTGGATGTAGGTGGCCTGCCCTCGCTGTAATTTGGTGGGTACTGGTACATCAACAGTATGCAAATCTGCCTTTGGTTAGCTCTTCTCTCCCCCCACATGTATGGCAGTGCATGTGGGGTTTAGGTATTTGGAGCCTCGAGGGGAGTTGCTGCTGGAGGATTGTATCTCACCCTGGTTTAATTACATGCTCAGAGACAAGAACTTTATATTAAAATCGTTGGGGTTTTTCTATTGGCTTCTATCTAGCCCCCCTCTAGTCTAAAAAAAATTGTTTATTATCAAGAATATTACTGTCCTGGTTAGGGTAAAACTGCTGGGGAACTTTTAGGTGCATCCCTGTCTTACCAGTTAAAGAAAGAGCAGATCATCTGGCTTAATTTAATAGCAGAAGTGGAGGAAAGCTGATGGTGGTGCTTTTGGGTTTTGCCTGCAGTGATCTTCAGCTCAGAAGAGCACCTCTCTGCTAATTGACTATTAAACAAGATTGCTTGCTGAGGTGCACTGGCTTGCTGTTTCAATCCTTTAAGAAATAAGCCTCTGATCAGCTGCACATAGATGCTCTTAAATATAATCTGCCTAATGACTGGAGAGCTTTGACCTTCTGCTATTAAGGCGCCAATGTTTTGGGTTACAATCCAGACCTTTGGGATAGGGGGCTGAGAACGGGTGGTTGGTGTTTTTTTTCTGAAATGGTAATATTCCAAACAACAGAGGCTGCTTTTTAATCTCAAAGCAAGTCTTGGAAGCAACACAGAGTCAGTCTAGAGATAAGTCTCTTTTTGCTCAAGGTTTCTAGGATTGCCACACATGTTACTGCATGCCCAGACCACCAGTTAAACACCTACCTGGCCACAGAACCTTTGTCCCAGTTGCTGTGCATGCAAATGGTGTGTGTTTGCGTGTGTTTACCCAGTTTGGAAAAAATCTGAGCCCTGAGGGATTCAAGCTTCCTTTTGTGTTATGAAACAGGGCCACGCTGAGAGCCAGCTGAAGCAATGCTCACTGCCTGCTCTGCAGGCTCTGGAGGGCTTTTGGAGCCCATGCACCCAGTGTTTGAGGAGGAATGGTGAGTCCCATTGCTTAGTGAGGATTCCCACTGCCATTTTAAAGAGCTCTGCTGACAGAATCCAGAGGGAATCCCAACCCAGGCCTGAAAGATAGGAGCAGCTTGGGGTCAGAGTCGGAAGGGGCTAGGTAAAAGGAGAGGCTTGCTGCAAGCAGAGGCAGCCTGGATCTTTTCCTCTTCAAATCTCTGCTTTGTCCAGCTGGGCCAGCCCCTGGCACCATCCTCCTCCACAAGCACGGATGCAGGGGAGGAATGTTCCTTGTCATGGCACGCGTGGGGTACTTTCCTCAGGGCGTGGGGAGGACACAGATTACTTGGATGCTTTCCAGTTGCATTTCCCCCCACCCCATCTGGTTGATATACATCATCCTAAAGCCTTAATATTGTGAATATTGTGTGGCAGCAGGGTAGAAATGGAAAGGGGGATAAGGCTCTGCTGTTTTAGAGTAAATGCTGCAGGAGCAGTTGGTGTTTCATTGCTGATATTAAACCTGGATGTGGGGAGAAAAGGGAGAATGCATCTGAACACCAAACACCTGCCTCTGCCAAATAATCCACTAGAGACACCACAGTAATTTTGTAAATCACAAGCACATTTTCAGCCTTCCCAGAAATGTGCACTTCTAAATGCTAGCCATCAAACAGCCTAAATTACTGATCCAGCAGATTAATCTATAAATTGAGGAAGGTTTAGAATAACCATTGGAGAACAATATTTAGTTAATGGTATCTAGTTCAGTGCTCTCCATCTCTTGTTGTTCTGACCTGACAAATAAAGCAACCTCTTGTTTGTGTTACACTAAAATATATTGCAGGAAGGCTGTTTGAACGGGGTCCTTCTGACCTGTCACCCCCCATGTGTCTGTAGGAGGGAGGGCTTCTGCATGCAGCAGTGCTGCAAACAAAGTGGTAGACTGTGAAATAAGTGGAGCCTCAAAATCTAGCCCGCCTGTCTTTCCTGCCTATCTCTTCCTTTCTTTCTCCAGACACTTGTAATCAGAGAATATTGAAGGTTTGTTGGATTGCTCATAATAAAACCACAAAGCAAGGCTCAGCCGTGGGAGCAGTGTATTTTTGTTGTAACCTGAAGGAAAGCTGCTCTGTGCATGTTCCAATGAGATGAGTCAAGTTGCCACCTCTTTCTAAGGTGACATTACAGGATGTCTGTCTGCAGACTTTGGCCTTTTATTTGGGAGGGGAGAGAAGAGGAGGGAGTCTGTTTCCTTTGCAGCAGCAAGGGCAAAATAGGCTTTTAATAAAGCTTAAATTCTGCAGCTGCTGGCTAAGTTAAAAAAAGAAGTGCTGGCACTCTGTCCTCCTGGAGATGAGCCTTTTCCAGCTCTCTGCCGTGACCCAGGGATGCGAGCCATCCCTCTGGTCCTTTTTTCTTTTGTGCCACTTTCTTGGATGAGAATAATGGGAGAGTTTCTTCTCTTGGCAAGGTTTTACCTTGCTTGGACTTTTAGGCTCACAGAGATGGTTTAGGCTGGTGAATGGAAGGAAAAGAGTCTCAGAAGCAGAAGTCCTGTAGCATAGATACTGTGGAGAAGGCTGTGACTTTTTATTGGGTATGAATAAACTCCTCAAATCCCTGACTATAGATCCTGAAGAGAACTAGAAACTCAGAAGCCAAGAGATAAGGAGGAACTTTATGTATGATACAATAATGCTCTCCACCACGGTCCATGTGTGGATCAGCTGAGTGTTGCTGGAGACCTGAGAGCAGCCCTGCTGAAACACCAGATTACAGTCCAGATACAGGCAAGAACACTTTGTCCAAGTACTACTGTGATTGAGGCAGATAAGGGAATTTTTTTGTTCATGCAGAAAGTTTCCTGCTTTTGCTGGTCTCCTGGGACGTTGAGCATGATCTCCTTGTACCTGGCTATTTCCAGAGCCTGGTCCTGGTGCTGGAGAACCCTGTAATGTGGTTTGAAGTCAGGAGGGGGGACAAAGCATCTACCTCTCTCCTCCCTTCAAATGTATTTTTCGCCCCCTTTGCTTACAGTAGCCTCTGAAATGCATCAGAATTGTTCCCAAGCAGGTTCTCTACTGGAGACCACCAAATGTTTTGAGCAGTTTGAGGCATCAGGTTTGACAGGAGAGGACTCAGAATACAGACATCAGTGGCTGTTTAGCATCAGTGAGCACGCTGCAGTACCTGTGTCAGGGTATCCCAAGGCAGCTCCTAGGCAGAATATGACAGCCTTGACCCTTGATGCAGTTGTCACAGATGAAGTTAAAGAAAATGAAGAATTATGCTGTGAGTGAGACTCGGTCTCATCTCTCTCTCACCGAGGAATGTTATCCAGAAACTGAGAGTAGACAGGATGGTGAAGGACCTGGCTCCAGCAGTGTGGGGCATTGGGTACTGCATGCTGTGAAGGCTTTCACTAGTCCTTCTCTGGGAGTCTTGCCAAGAAACTGGTGGTGGGGGAACAGAATCTCAAGCAGAGAGACAGAGAAACTTTCACTAGGGGATCTGATTTGTAATTAAAAAACAAGGAAACAAAACCAGCTAGAGGGGGTGACAAGGTTTAGAGGACTGCTCAGTGGGTTGGGTCAAAGGGAATTTAGCTGTCCTGGAGCAGATCACAGAAACAGCTGATAATTGGGCTGGACAGAGACATGGAAAAGGAGCATAGCCAAGAAAAGTCATGAGTTGCCATGGCACAGTGCAAAGGGCAGGAATTTCCTAGGTTTGTTGCTTGAGGGTCCGAAGTGGCTGCTTGGGTGCCCTGGTCGTGGTCTCTGGGGTCGTGGCATTTTCCTGAGAGCTCCCTGCGAGCATTTGTGGTTGAACTACAGCCTGCAGTTCTGGAAGAGGCATCGACTCACAATGGAAAGACTTACAATTTGGGATCCACCACATCCTTTGGGAAGCTGTTCCCATGGTTAATGCGTTTACTGCGTAACTGTTCCAGTTCCCTGAAGGAGTTTGAATCCTCAGCTGGCAGCCTGCCTGCCCTGCTCAGTGCTGCTGCGTAGCTCTCTGCCTCCTGAGACAAAAGTCTTGCTACAACAGGACTAAATGACCTTCCTGGGGTCATGCAGGCTGTCTAGGAGAGCCAGGGAGTTGAACCTGCTCCATCCAACCACGAGTATGGAGTGAGTTTTGTGAGGCATTTGTCTGTTCATTGAGCAGCAGCCTGCTGATCCTCACCTCTCTGGGTGATGTGGCCTTGCTGTTTTGCCCTCAGCAGCTGGTAGGCCATGCAGGATTTGAGAAACAGCTCTGGCATCGTACCAAGCAGAGGCTGTGGGACACTCACCAGCAAATTCCAGAGACCATGTGTCATGAAACCCTGGCCTTGCCACCCCCTCTGTATGAGGCTGCTGGAGGTAGTGGGAGCCTTGATGGGCTGCGGTCCCCACGTTCAGTGAGAGCTTTGGCTTTCTGAGCAGATTTTGGGAGGTGGATGTTAGCTGCGAAATCTATTTGGGAGCCTCCCACTTTGTGTGGGTGGAAGGGAAGCCTTGGCTTATCCCTCTGCCTGCCTCCAGCTGGAAGGTGACAACTGGAAGAAGTCAGCTGTTTCCATTTTCTTCCTCTGGGGACTTGAAATCTATTTCCAGTGAGGTGGGTCCCTGGGAAGAGGAAGGGCAGCTCTTCTGAGTGACTGCTGCCAAAGCTGAAAGGCACTGGGAGGTGGCCTTGCCAACCTCAGGCATTTAAAACACTTCAGGCAAGCCTTGGAGAAAAAAAAGCAGGATAATCTTAGTTTCTCCTCTTACATACATTTTGAGCTCTCTGCACTGTCCTCTGTTTTGTTACTGAGCTTTTTCTGCAGCCTTAGAAATTTGTTGTTTAGAAGAAAAAACATATCATTTCATCAGTTGACTTTTTATTGCCTGTTTTCTTGTGGGTTGGACTTCATGTTTTATATGGGAAACATCTTTAAAGCTTTTAGGGTATTTCCCTCCTTTCCTTACCCCCAAAATACCCTCTTTAGTCTGGATCATTGGGCCAGCTCTTCATATGGGCTGGAACAGGGGATGATAATTGCGATGGATCCCCCAGTGATGTTAGCCTTCCCAAAAGCAATTAAATGTGATCAAACCCTCATTTTTGTTTTATGACTGCATGTAGCAGAGCCCAAATGTTTATTGCCCCCCGTAGTCCCACGTGCTGCCAGGCCAGGCTTTCCACTGGAAGATAATATATTGTATTCATGCTATTGATTAACTTGCACAGCGCTGCAAAGCAGCCACTCCACTGGGCTCTGGCTTGTTGGTTGTTGTAGTGTTGCATTTGTACTACAGAGCCCTGACTCTCCTTCACCCTCACTTAATTTCCTGGGAACTTTCCCCTTTCCTAGGCTGCTGAGCTTTGTGAACATTTGCCAGTAGAAGGTGGTGTATTTGTTTTAATCAAACCTATTCTTAAAGCTGTCAGATTAGTTGCTGAGTGAGGAGGGGAGTCCCTGCCTACCTCTGTCCTGCCTTTCCCTCATTGTGATCAAAGCCTGGCATTGATCTGATACAGTGGGAAGCCAACCAGGGCTAAACACTAGGGCTGTCTGTGAGTCACAGGGACACAGCCAGGGCTCTGCACTGCTGGGGGGGGGCCACTGGGGGTTGTTTTGTCAAGGGTGGGGTGGTTGGGGTGTTAGATCCTCCTGCCATGGCACACTGCTCTGCAAAGAGCAACCCGGGAGTTGGACCAGCTGCTCCGCCATCCACACTCATTCACTTTGAAATCCCTTTAGCACTGGAACAATTCCATTAGCAGGACTTCTTAGGCCTGACTTGGAGCAGTTTCTCTGCCGGTTAAAACCAAGTCCACACACCAGTCTGTCATAACCAAGACGTTCCCGTGTACCTCGGGGCTGCTTGCAGCTGAAATCTTGAACAAAAGATCTGCTGTTAGACAAAGGGGGAAGGATTGAGACTCTGAAGAGAGGAAGAATTTCTCCTCTGTTTGCCAGCAATTTTTTTCTAACTATTCTTTTTTTAAGGATTGGTCACCAATTAATCCCTGTCGTTTTGCAGACAAAGCCGTGAACGTTTTAAGGTTGCACTGTGAAATAACTTCAGTGCCGTTGGTTCTAGCAGCTCTGAACGTTCTCAAACAAATGCCTTTTAAGATAAAAATGGCCTGTGCTTGGTCCCAGCCCAGAGTTGTGACCGTTATTGTTTTATTTGAAACATCTCAGCTGAACCCAGTGAAGTCAGTGAGAGCTGCAAAGTGTTTGCAAGTCAAGTCACACTTATTTCCATGGCTAAATATGGGCGTAATACAGGGTGTTACTCTAAAATGCTCCAGTGTGTGACCCAAGTTGTAGCCCAGCAAATGTGCTGTGTGCCAGACACTGGTCTGCAGTGGCTTCTGGCAGATTTGAGGTCATCAACCTGTTGGATCTGGGCACCAAACGCATTGTGCTCTCTCATTTTTATTTTTTGCTCTTACCTGCTGTTGGGGTGTGAGATGCCTCACAGCCCTGCAGGGGTGTAAGCTCACTGGCAACTTGTGTATGTGTGCATTTTTGCTGATTTCTGTGCTTTGGATCAGAAATGAGAATGGTAGATATCTTCCCCCCTCACACACACACAGAGTGTGGACAGTTAGAGCTTTATAAAGCATTTCTCACCACTCTCAGTGGCAGCAATAAGATACCAAATTAAATCTGGCCCCCTACCTTGGAGTGAGGTGGGTACGCTGGTTCTGTGCTGGTGTAGCAAAATCCATCTGAAACTGAGACATTTATTATCCCTAAACATTTGCAGAACTTAAGAAGATAAAATATGTATGAAGAGCACGCATGATATTTTTAATGACATTAATTAATGCAAGCAGTGCTTTGCAGATTCGAGCTAGTCCATGTGGAAACAGTTTGAGGAGTTCTGGTGCATGTGTGCAGTCATTCAGTGGCAGGAGCAGAACTGGTTTGTGTTGCATGGATGCCCTGGGTGGAGGAGAGCTCACGTGAGGAGTGACTGCAGCTTCCAGCTGGGAAGGGGCAACACCATCAGCATTTGGCTGCAGCTGCAGTGCTGTGTGTGCTGACAGGGGTGTAGCTCTGGCTGTACACCAAGCCCTGAGTTACAGGTCCTTACCCGTCGGCCGAGCATCAGACAGGGCTGGGCAGCGCTGGGCTGGAGTCGTTAATGTCTTCATAGTATCAGAAGTCATTTGAATACTACAGCTCTTTCAATTAAGCTCCCGTTGAGCTCCATACACAGATATTGTAATGTAATTGGCTGGCCTGCTGCAAGTGCCTTAGGAGAGTCTGCTGCTGAAACAGCCTCCGTCTGTGCTCCGGGCTGGAGGGGAGCCAGAGCGAGCCCTGGGCTCCGCACAATGTCACACTGATTAGGAGGGTGCGAGATTTTGTTTTTGCTAAAATAGTTCTGCCAGTACAGCTCGGAGGGCAGCTGCAGTTACACTGGTACAGAGGGGCCTTATGCTGCTCTGAATTGTCCCTGGCTCTGGGGGCAGGCTGTGATGCTGCTCAGGGTACCTTTATCCTGCAGTAACAGCCCGTGCGTGGTGAGCACTGCCCAGCTCCACAAGTGCAACTTTATTTTGTTGACATCCACCCCATAGCAACTCTGTCTCAGAGGCCCAAGGAAAATATTTTGCTTCCTCTGGCCCTTAGGAAGTTGGTTCTCCATGGCAGCAGTCCCTTCACAAAGGGTTCGGTCCTGAGCAGGAAACCCTGGTCCAATCCCTAATGAGCCCTTCCTGCTGATAAGGGAACCTGCAGGTCAGGGGCTCTGCCAGAGCCAACCAACTCCCTGAGCCAACCAGAACTATGTGCTTTTTGATGAACATGTCCTCCAGAGCCTGTAAAATGAGACTCCAGGCTCTCCAGAGAGGTGGGAGCAGACCTAGATTCCGTGGAATGGGCCCTGCCTGAGGAAAGGCCAGCTCTGGCAGAGCTGTGACCTGTGTTATTGCTGCTGCTCTCTGCCATTTGTGAGCTGAGCATCCCATCTCTCGCCTGCTCAGCAAGTTTGACCCAGCTTGGAGACCCAACACTGGCTTTATTCCTGGAATAACTATTGCAGTGTTATGTGTATTTACACCTGGGTTGTCCCCCAGTTTGGAAAGCAAACTGGTGAATAAGGTGTCCTGTTTTGGAGCCAGGCAGTGCTTAGGTCTCTTTTTCCAGCCCTGCACTTTGGAAAGGCCTATCCAGTACAATCCATGACATGGAGATGAGGATAAAATATTTCTATATCTTGAAGAGTTCATTGGAAAAAAAGTCACTGACTGGGATCTCCACTGGCAGCACCTGGTGTGATGCTCTGCAAGCCCCTTCACCAGCTGCCACGTTGGTTTTGCTGTTTGTAAGCCAGTTCCACAACGTTTATTTCCCTCCTGAAGGTGAGGTGCACTCTGCCAGAGCAGCATTGCACAACTTGTAAAGTCACACCGGAACTCACTGTGCTGGATTAATAACAAATCCAGCAATGAACCAGTAGCTGGGACACCAGAGCATTGCCCTTTGGTGGGCTGTTGCTCACGGCTGCTGGGAGGTGGGAGTGACGTGGTTTTTTCCCCTGTGACAAATCTCTGTTCCCCCACTGGCTATATTTAGAACAGATACATCCAGAATCAACTGTGCCTGTGGCAAGCTGTGCTACTGCCTGCAGCAGCCCTCACCAAGGCAGCATCACGTGGGCTTTTATTCTGTTGCATCTGCCCTTGAGTCTCTGTGCTGATGGAGACACGTCCTCTCAGCCAGGCTTTGATTGCTGGGCTGCCGGGGTGGAACGGTCTGGGTGTCCATCTGAGACTCTTTTCCACATAGACCATGGCTGTGGGGAGGAGAGCTGTCACTCTCTCTTCTGGAGAGGTTACACCTTCTTTTCTGTCTGTGTCTGACACGTTGCTTATTTGAACACGAGCATGCTTTAGCTGTGATCCTGGATCACCTCCTCAGCTCGGCAGAGCTGGTGTCAAAGACTTCCTACAAGTGGAAGGAAGCTGCAAACATCGGTGTTCATGTAGGGGTCTCCACCACGAGGCTGTCTGAGGTCTTGGGGAGTATGGTGTGACATCAGAAACCAGAAAGGACCCAGGGCTTGGCTTAGCTCTTCAGATTGCAACAGCAGTGATGACAAAGCACTTTGGGTTAACCTGGGTTGGCAAGCCCGAACAAGAGCCTGAGAAAAGTTGCTCACACTGTCGGCTTGAGTTAAACCCCACATTTCCTTGTTCCTTGGAAGTACCTCAGGCTGGTCCTGCTGCAGTCAGACCACTCACCTTCTGGAGGGGCCATTGTACTCAGGGCATTTCCCTGGGAGCTGACTCTTGTGGTCCAAGCCCTCTGTGCAGCAGAAGTCAGCCTGCCCTGGCCTGCTGGCTGGATCACAGCCGGGGTAACTGCAGTTTTCCACTGCACTTGCATCTCTTGCTGCCTTTGGACATAGCTGCCTGCTCTGCTGTGCCCTGTAGCACCACCAAATGGGTTTTGTTCCAGTCATGGCTGCTTCTCCACAGTGGCTTGGTGTATGTCACTCTTCAGAGTGCAGGAAGTTCTACAACCCTCACTACAAAGATACAGGTTTATATTTGGCTGAGTCAAAAATCACTGCTGCTCACAGAGCACTTTTGGCAGGTTCCTTGGCTCGATTTGTGTGTGCTCTAGGGTTTAAATGCTGCGTACCTGCTACCAGCTCAGCAAGCAGAGCATATGGACAGGCACCACTGTGTTGGCAGCGAGTTCCTCAGGCTGCACTGCCCTGGCCAGGCAGTGGGAACCCATCAGTCCTCTCCCTGCCAGCCTGTCCTCCAGACAGCATCATCACCAACCCTCCAGCACCATCCACCCTGCTTTTATCTTCATTTCCTCCTCACTTGTTTTTTTTTCTACCTGGGATTTCAGTGTTTGTTTGTTTGGCGCTGGGGAGGATTTCTTGTTTGTTTTTTTAAAATACCTGTTGTGACAGGCAGTGCTGAGAATGAGACAGACTGCTCTCTGCATCCATCCAAAAGCCTCTTTGGAAAATGATGCCAAGTAGGGGGGAAAAAAGTAGAAATGCAGTCAGGTTTTGCCTGGGAAACTTTTCTGTCCTTGGCCGGTTAGGTGGAGTGAGGGATGAAAAGAGCTGATTGGTTTTAGGATCCAAAGAAGAAGACCTGTTATATCATTCTGGGGAAAATTCCTGGCAACACCAGGCACTGTTGTTTTGCTGCTGTCTGCTCCATCCAGCCAGACCACTGTGACCTAAGGAGAAGATGGCACTGCACTTCACTTCTTGACACGTGCCTCTGTTCCTCCCTGACAGCATTTTCACTCCTCTGCCAAGGAAGATGGTCTGGAGAGGCTGGGATTGAACACTAGAGCTGGCACAGGGGCCACCAGCCAGGTCTCTGCAAACATCCTCCTCGTGCAGGGTCTCTCACACACCCATGCATGTTATTTGAAGGGAGGACGGCGGGGCGGGTGATCCGTGGCGCCCTGGGCAGGAATCTTCCACTTTATTGAAATGAAAGTATTTACTGGCTGCATCAGTTGCCCAGCTGTGGTTAGTTTGTATGAAAACCATTTCCTGCCGTTAAGGAAACTATTCAGCTTTACAGCAGATCATGGCAGGAAGAGATATTACCATGTCCCAAACCTTGTGCTCCTCTCTTTGCTGAGCGGCCAAGTTCCTCACCTGCATCCCTGCCATCGAAGTGCTTGGGATGACAGGAACAGAGCTGCTGTCGCTGTGCTGCAAGTAAATATTGCAGGCTCAAGGGAGGAGGGCAGGAGAGGGGCTGTGGCAGAGGCTGTACTTTGAGGGCTGTGGGGCCTGAGGTGCCATCTTTCTACACTTGGTGATATTTACTCATGGCATACTGTCCTGGTGGTGGGATCTGACGTGCTGCTCAGCGCTGCAGGGAGCCAGCAGGGAAGCAGTTTGTGTTGTAGCATGTGTTTGAGCTGCTTGAAGGTCTGCAAAGCCGTTCAACCATGCTGGAGATCTGGGAATGGATGCCTCCTGCATGTCCTTTTCTGTTTGAGACCATAAGTGCACTTGCCCTTGCAGTGGTCCATCATCTAACACACAACAGAAACTATCCATCCAAGTTCTGAACCTTCCTTGAAAGTGGATTTTTTTTAGGTTGTAGGTATAACCTGCCTTTTTAAATGATAAGTGGTAAAGATGATTTCTTTGAAAACCTGCTTGCAAAGGCTAGGGCAGGAGTTATGGGGGGCTTTCCTGGTTTTGCAAGATTTCCTGCTGATGAAATCGTGTCACCTCTGTGAGTCCACATTTATTTCTGCAAAAGGAAAGATTGCTCTGCAATGCCTCATGGAGAGTCACCAGATATTTTATCACAGAATTACAGAATATTCTGAGTTGGCAGGGACCCACAGTGATCACTCAGTCCATCTCTTAAGTGAATGGCCTGTACAGCAATGGAACCTTGGCATAGTTAGCACCATGCTCTAACCAACTGAGCTTATGGCAGGGTCATGCTGGAAGGTGATGGAGCACCTAGCATCAAATTGTCTCTGCTCTGAGAGGTGCAAAAGACTGTCATGAGGCCAGGGAAGTTACCCCACTCTGTTGTCTTGTCAGATTTGGCATAATCTAAAAAAGTGTGCTTCTTGGTCAAAATCTTGCAGCAGCCACTTTGTCACAAATCCTCACTGGCAGAACAGATCATCAGCCAGTGTTTAACAGGGGCTCAGGGAGGTGGGTTTCATTGGTGGGGGGAAAAGTGAGCATCTCATTTGTGGTTTGTGTACATCAGTGACTGTCCACTTCAGTGTATTTGCTCACATTATTTCCCCAAAACGTGGCATAACAAGAAGAGGGGTGGGGGAGTGTTGGGTTGTTAGCTAAGATCGGTAACATCCAGTTTTATGTTAAGCATTTTCTTCTTACAAATTGGCTGTTCTTAAAGTATTGATAGACAGATGACAGGAGGACTTTCCTGCTGCAGAAGTTGTTACCCACAACAAGAAGGATGCTACGAGGCGGATGGGGAAGCAGGGTCTGTGGTCTGCACGCTTCCAGGGAGCCAACAGAAACAGAGCAGCAGAGGGCTTGTGATCCCCGAGGATGGAGGTCAGGTTGAAGCTGGGGACACTGCTGGCTCCTTGATCAACATGTGATTAGGTGTCCTTTGGGCTCACTTCATTCGCTGAAGTTGGACAACATGAGCTGTCACAGCTCCTGCAGTCTGACCCTGCTGGTCCCTGCCTGCTTCTGGCCATCAGCTTGATCTTCTTTGGCCAGCTGGTGCTGGTCCAGCTGCTGAATAGTCTCCCATAGGTATTTTACAAAATGAAGTACTTACCCCAGTGTTCCTCTCCAACAGCTGCAGCATGGCTGGTGTGGATAGGAGAGGCTGATTTGCAAAGGCATCCGAGATCTGCTGTGTTGGGGGAAACGTGAGGGCAAACATGAGGGGCAGCACAGTGCAAAGGGTAGCCTTTGGGTAGCAGGAATGTTCTGCATGGATAGAGGAAGGCAATGGCTTGGCAGCAGCAGAGCAGACAGATCTCTGGGTGAATCACAGGTTTGACATGAGTCAATGCTGTCACACGGTTGTGAAGAAGACGAACGTCACGGGGCCGTGTGAGGAGCTGCGTGCGTCGCAAGGCATCCGGAGCATTCCTCCCGCTCCCAGTGCTGGGAAACCCGGCACTGCAGCTATGCCCCTTCTGGATGCTGCACTTCGAGGAAGATATGGGCCAATAGCAGAGAGTCCAGGGAGAGCAGTGAGAGTGGTCAGAGGGCTGGAAACCATGAGGAATGAGAAAAGCTTGAACGGACCTGGGATTGTTTAGTCTAGGAAAGAGCAAGCTGAGTGGGGAGGCGATACCAAAAGCTTTAAGGACATAAAAGGCTGCTGCAAAAAGTGAGGGAATGATCTGTTCTTAGTAGCTATGAGGAAGAATATACCAAGTCATAGGCTGAGCAAGAAATTTAATCACTAGGGAAGACTTACATAAGTGGAAGGCTGATGAAGTACTGAAACCTCTGGTGCGTGTGGGGTTGGTGACAGGAGGCCTTCAGAGCACCCATCTCTGGATGGGTACGAGAGGAACTCATCTTGCTTTGTCTGGTGGGATGCACTATGAGACCTTTGTAGTTCCTAATTGACTGGAAGATTATTTTCTAAGGCTTGTGATGAAGTCTACCCCTTCGGAGCAGGCATTCATTTCCCAGATGCTGCCAACCCTCATGTCATAAGACATCAGGGCTTACATGTGGCAATGACACTTTGTCACTGCTATAGCAGCAATTCTCCAGGGTCCTGGTCAGGCTGAAGGCTCACACTGAGGTGGGAGGAAACCTCACTGTTAAGGACAGTGATGCAGAGCATGTTCACCTACGGTGGGACAACAAGGGAGCCCGTGGCTTGCTGCTTGACTCTGGCACAACCATAACAGATAATGCACAGGCACACTCTTTGTCCTGATGACATTAGATGGTGCAGAGGAATCCCCCCCACCAAGGCAGAGCTCCCCAGTACTTTATTTTTGCTGGTTCAGGGGCTGACTTTGGCCGTGCTTTTCTAATTGTGAAAATTCAGAGCATGTCTTTGTGTCCTAAATAGACGATTGTCCTGATCCTCATCCCTGGGATCCATTATGTCTTAGCAAATTACTTTCTCTCTTTTAAATGCCTTAGTGATTAAAGATGCCACAGCAGATACCCTTAATGAGTACAAAAAGGGTAATAATTCCTCTTGTTGGCACTGAATGCAATTAATCAGGCCCCTTTACTTGCTTTTTAAACAGATGAGGCATTTAAGGCCAAGCAAGTTTTTAATTGGACTTTAATGTCTCTCATTTACTTCATTTTGGCACAAGCGTAGGAATTCCCACCCCCAGGTTTGCTGTTGGATTTATTCAGGCTCAGCATGGAGTGAAGACTCAGCAGCAGACTTGAACATGTCCTTCAGCCTGTGCCTGGCCCCATCTCATTGCTTGGTCCTGCTGCAGCAGCACAGAATTGTCCAGGCAGGAGCAGAGCCAGGTCATCCAGCCCAGAGCCCACTTCCAGCATGGGACTGACATTGGATATTAATAATGTTTTTTGAGTAGTCATCGACACAAGGGTGCAAAATAGCCTGCCCTTTTTCATCAGGTTTCCTTGCCTTGAAGGAACTGTTGACTTGTGAGTATTCTTGTGGTTATCTGAACACCCTTGGTGGATGTCCATGTCCTAGCCTAGACTCTGTAACTTCAAACGTGGGGTGAACTATATCTCCTAAGAGATATTCCTGAGACCCATGGCCAAGAGGAGATACAGAGGCCTTGAGCACCATTACAGATGGATGTGTGCATGTAGATGTTGTTAATTTATGCCTGGAATTGCCATAGGAGAAAAGATGATGACAGGCAACCCTCACCTAGCTTACAGCCCCTGCTCCCTACTGTGAAGCCAGAACCACCTCTTCTTCCACCTCTGGCCATGAACCATCTTGCCTTTGGTTCCCTTCCCTTCTGTATATCCTCCACTGTGTTTTGGGGACAGCAGTGGCCTGTCAACACGTCCCAGTCTGTGTTTCATGCAGGGATGTGTTCTGCAGCCCAGCTTGGTCGATTGGCCCCTGTCCCAGCTCAGCTCTTCCCCCTCAGGGGGAAAAGGCATCAGTCTCAGCATGTGTGAGCCTGCCTCTGAGCCTGCCTGTCACTCTGCAGGGCAGGTATTCCTCTGACACACAGGAGAGATCCTGAAACTGCCTCCAGTGGGTTTTTCCAGGGGTGTGCTGTGCCCCGTGCAGAGTCAGGCCCGTCTGTAGTTCACTCGACAGTGGCTGTGGACTCCCACCCACAGGAGGGTCAGTGGATGCCCGTGAGCTGTGAGTGCCCTTGGACAGGTGAGATGGCTCTTAATGCCTCTGGTGTTTTTTGCCCAAAAAACATTTAGGAGAAATCTAGAGACAAGAGACAACAACTTTGATTTCTGCATCTCTGATGCTGTGTTTGGTGGTTGTGCAAGGCTTGTGTGTAGTCCTGATGTGGGAACCAAATCTCTCCAATTTTATCTTGTGCTGAGAATATCTTTGCCCATTTTATCCCTTAACACCACTTTCCTGCTACCTGCAGATAAGGATACCCAGAGCCATCAAGTCTTGAAAAGTAAGGGGGAATTGGAGGCTGAGCAAGGGTCAAGGTTTTATTGTGTGATCATGATGTGAAGGGCTGTAGACATCTTGATGAGATGTTCAGGGATAAAGGCAAATTAAAGAGCATCCAACATGTTCTGTATCCCCGCAGAATGAAAAGGGTTGGCTGCTGGTCTGTGCTCCAGCCATGAGCAGGGAATGAAGGAAATAAGAGACCAAGTCCTAGGCCATTTCTGCTCCTCTGGCTGGACAGTATAAGGAGGGGCAGACAGCTTTGTCCAGTGGCTGTGGAACCTGACAATATGCCCTTAATCCAGAGTTTGTAGCCAAAATATATCATGTCAGGAAGCTGCTACCCCAGGTGACTCTGGCCAGCCATTCTTGCATTGAGAGTCTTCTGTCTGGGGCTTATGGAGTTGTCATTTTCTTTGATTTAATTCCATATAAACTGCAGAATTATCTTCCTTTAGAGGCTTGCAAATTACGGAAGCATAAACCACGCTAATGATCTGATAAGGACAACTTTGGATACGTTCCCAAGAATGGCTACCCCTGGGCAGGACTGTGCTCGGAAAGCACCCACGGAGAGCAATTTGCCATGCTCACCTGGCTGCCTTCCTTGGGCCCCCCTCCCCAGATTCCTCCATCTCTCAGGAACGAGAATCATTTCCTCTCTGGCTTCTTGCAGAGGCAAAGGCCCTGCAGACCTGAAGTTATCTCTGGAATGTGTGTAAACACCGAGTTCAATGGGATGCTGTTTGCCCCCCTCTCCTGGGGGGGTTTAAGAAGGGTTAAAGTGAGTTTGTTTTATGGGTTCCTATCCCTGAGAATTGTCTTCCTCAGAGGGCAGCCTGGCTGACCCCAGTCCCTGTGTGTGCATTTTTCAGCATAAAGGGGAGATTTGGGGGGGCCCCACCATGCGGGTGGGATTTCGCTCCTCTAAGAACAAGGTAATGAAAGACCAAAGTTGTCTTCCTGCCAAACAGGGAGCTGGGAGGTGGTGTGGGATAGCAGTGCACGTGCACTGGGACTCGGCGTGTCAGCAATAGTGTGACTAACAGGGTTCAGGCAATCCTTGGACACAAACAGATCAGGAGAAGGATGGGGCAGTTCTGATGCCCCCATCTTCAAAGGGTGTTGAAAAGTAAGCAGGGGGACAAAACCTTGGGAGTGACATGCAGGCTGGGACAAAATGCGTTTCAATGAGAGGCAGAAGAGCTCTGTCTGTTTGCACAAAAACTAATTCAGATATAAGTTCATTATGGTCTGTGAGTACGTCACTAATGAGACTCACCTAGAGACCAGAGTGCTCTTGGATTTAGAATAAGCAGCAGCAACCAGAAGCTAAAGCTAGAGAAAAATCAAGCGTTAATACCAATGAAATGGTTAATTCCTAGTTGTGTTGTCAGCGCTGGTGACGCACTGAGGCTGGATCCCTTCCAGAAAACAACACTTTAACTGAAGACAAAGAACCAGGCTTAGCACGGAGGTGATCAGTGGAATGGCTTGGCCTGGTATATACAAGGGGTCAAACTAGATGATTTAATGATCTCTTTTGGCCTGCAAGCTCTCTGTTCTCTTAAGAAGATAAATGAAAAAGCCCTTTCACAAAAAGCAAGCACTTGAGATATGTGTGTAATGAACTCTGCTGCTTCCAGGGGAACGGTGGAGCAGGATCTGCAGGAAGTGTGACCTTGCCGCCTGCAGGCTGCCCAGAGTTGGTGGCCATCTGTTTTGTGGCAGTGGCTCACCACCATCGAGGCCACCACTCTCCCATGTGACGTTTCTCAGCTCAGTTTTTAATTGCCGTCTCCCTGCGTTTAAGTGACATTTGCTCCCTAATCTCCCACAGGGTGAAGAGGCCAAGCGGGATGAGCAGCCTCCTGGGGAAGATTGGCGCCAAAAAGCAGAAGATGAGCACACTGGAGAAATCTAAACTGGACTGGGAGAACTTCAAGGAGGAGGAGGGGATTGTGGAGGAGCTGGCAATCCACAATCGAGGGAAAGATGGGTAAGAGGCACTTTACCTAATAGTAGTCCAGCATTTCCCACCACTTCCTATGCATGTGGTAAGTCTGTTGCTTCCTGCAGAGTTCGGAAAACCTATGGGATTCCTTAAGGATTTATTCTAGGGATACATAAAACCAGTAGCTCCTGTAGCCATCACAGGGAGACAGGTAAGTCTGCAAACATCTGTCACTCTCTGCTAACAACCTTGTGAGGTCTCCAAGTCCAGCCAAGGTCTGGCTTTATCAGCTCTCCTACTCGTGGTACAGATGGAGCGTGAACCAGTCTAATCCAGCACTCCCACGAGGAAACACAGTTGCCTTTGCACCATTTTCTTGTTTCAAACTGGGTTGTATGGTTTGTTCTGTTCTTCAAATGACGTGTTCCAGCTGCATCTGTCCTCCCTCCCCCTGCATAAAGATGTTGCAAACCCAGAACAGCTGGCAAGGTGCATTAAGGATTATGGCAGCGCTGGGCGTTGGTTGTGTGCATCAAGCAATGTTCACTCCAATGAAGTTAATGGAAGCATCATAAAAGTAAATGGCAATGCTGTAAATAAAACAGAAAGTTAATAACATGCACTGCAGGGAGTGATAATGAGATCAGAAGCAGCATTTCCACTACAAGTGCTTTGCTAAGCTCTGGGAAAATGTAACTGGCTTAGTGGACAGATCGTAAAATGTATATTTTATTATAAGCTGTTCTTTTACTCAGCAGGAAAAACTCAGAGCTTCTGCATTCCAACAGATTGGATTTTGTATTTCAAAATATATATATATATATATATATATATATAACTGTCAAACTATCAAGTAGATATTTCGGTTTGGTCTTGCACCCTTCCACAACACCCATTCTCCATCAGATCTCCCCTGCTCTGTTTCTGGCCACACGCCCTTGAACACGTAGAAGTGCTGGAGAGGGGCAGGTGTTCCTCTGAGATCCCTGAAATCCAAGGGGTTGAGTGATTTCCACCACATCCAGGTGTGGCAGAGCAGTGTTTTGTGCTATCTCTCATGTTCCCCAACTTGGTATGTCAGCCTTTCTTGTCCAGTGCTGTTTCCTTTCCCACCACATCCAAGCAGGACAGCTCGCTCTTCACACCTGGAAAACCTTTCCAAAGGTGCTCACATAATGGTCCTTGAAGGTCAAAGGAGGCATCAGCACATTGAAAAGATGAGCAAAGCAGAGCAGCAATTTTAAGAGCATCTTTAATCTTTAAACAGTTTTGTGTTTTGCTGCCTGTCACATCCCAGGCTAGAAAACTGCTGAGCTCTTGTCAAGGGGGTTTTGTCATTAAACAAATAAGGAACGTAATGCTGTGGTAACTTTAGACACTCCTTACAAATATGTTTGTGCTAGCCAGGCGTGTAGTGTGAGGGGATCAGCCGAGTATCTGCTCACTGGGAATTACTTCCACTTCAAGGTGAAGGAAGGGAGAAGGGAGGAGCACTGGTGGAGGTGCAGGCCAGTGCATTTCTGCTTACAGGCCACCTCTAAACCCCTGCAGTGTGAAGGGTGCTGCACCCCTACAGAGCAGCCAGCCTGCCTGGGGGGCAGGTCGCAGGCACGGCTGCTGCCAGCCTCAGGTCATTTCACAGGAGCCTGTTGTCCCTTCTGCAGCCGCCTCTTCTCCTTTAATGATGTCAGCTGTGCTCACCCTTCAGTGAGCAATCATTTACACATCTCTATAAAAATTGTAATGAGCCGTTGTTAACCCTTCAACCCAGGCAGGAGGGAGCGGGGCACTGCCTTTAATCCCTGATGCTGTTAGAAACCTCTGCTCCTCACGTGTCCTGCTGTGTGATTGTAAATGTCTGCCTGATGAGGAAAGCCACAGCCCACTCCTGGAGATGTTTGTTCGATGCCACGCAAGCCTGTGCGTTTACAGAGATGGTCCACGCGTGTCTCAAGGAAGGCAGGAGGCATTACTTTTTGCTCAGGAGGGAAGGCAGGCTGAATTTTTTTTTTTTGTGGTAGCCTTGTAGAAGTTGCTGTTCACAGCCCTGAGCTCCCTGTGCCTTGGACCTCCCTTGTGCTTTCTCCAGCAGTGACACGTGCTGGGCCAGAACACCGTCAGCCAGTGGAGCAGTGGGGCTGTGGCATCTGTCTGCTGCCAGTGCCAGTTATCAGCCAGCCACAACCTGGGCCCAGGACTCCCGAGGCAGAGGGGACATGTGCTGCTGCCTCTTGGTTCTGTTCCCCCTTGCCTCTGGTTTTCTGCCCCTTGTATCACCAGCCTCAGCCGGTGATTTGCCTTTCCTTGGGAGCAGGATCTGAGCTTGTGCAGCCTGTCTGTATCAGGTCCTGAGGGCCTGTCCTGGATTTGAGAGGAGGGGCTGGAGTGAGGAGGGGTGGCAGCTATGCCCTTTGCTGTTGATCTCCCTGATGTGCTTTATAAATGGAAATGTGTTAGTGGCCTCTTAATTGGGCCACCTTTGTAGGGCAGCCCCGTGGGGGAGCAGCCGGCCCGTGCACTCCTGCACCAATGACTGATGGCAACTGGCAGGGGACAGGCAGCACCACCGAGACCCTCCCCAGAGCAGCTTGCAGCTGCCCTTGTTAGCAGAGACAGCCTTGCTCCCAGTGGATTTTCCTTCCTCTGCTGTGGATCACAGCTGCCCTGTTTCCAGGCAGGTTGATAATTTACAGGAGGGTATTGATTCAGGTAGCAAAGGTTGTTTAGACAAGCGCAGGAAGGGTGTTTGTGCCTCACTCGTGCACTTTGGACCATGTTTGGCGGCGCCTTGGTGTCGGCTGTGTGGAGCTGGCTGAGAACAGAGGCAGAGCTGCAGCTCCAGCAGGGCCTTCAGGGCAAGAGGGGCTTGCACCGACCCTGCAACAGCCGTGCTCGTGTCTGTCAGCACCTCCAGCTCTGTGTGCCTGCGGCACAACCCAGCCAGGCCCCGTGTATGCACAGGTAGTGCCTGTAAGGTCTGCTCTGGCCCCTACAGCACTTTGCTGAGGCTGGCCAAGGACAATTCCTCCTCCATGCAGCACTGCTGGCTGCGGCTGTGAGACCACATTCCTGGTTCATGATCCATATCGATCCCCCCCGGGAGCCAGGCCCTGCCCACTGGAGAGGCACAGCAATCATGGAGGAGGAGGAGGAGGAGGAAAGGGCTGACCCCTTGATTTCCCGTTTGCTGACCCACTGGGAGACGGGTATCGCAGAGGGGCCGAAGGAGCTTCAGGCTCAGTAGCTCGGGCTGTTGCTGCCCAGGCAGTCAGGGTGTTCCCAGATAACAGCAGTGACTCCTGTCCTTGCCTTCCCGGCTGTGGTTGTGTTCGATGTTTAGCAGTGGAGGGGGAGGAAAACCACACGCCCAGCAATATGACACACTAATATACAGCGTGACCCCTCAGCTTCCTTCCCGTGGCCTCTCCGAGCCCGGCCCCCGGAGCAGGTCACCTCCCTGCTTGCAGGGATGAAGGAAAGCGACACTCCCCTGCCGCCTTTCCTGAACCGGGGTGGGGAGGGGGCCTCGGCACACAGCCCTGCTCTGATGGCAGGGGGAAGGGGCCAGAGAAATAGCTCCTCACAGCCTGCATTAACTGTGCTGATCCCTGCCCCTCGCAACCGGCGGAGATGAGCTGACCCAGTTGTGTCAGCACGAGACGGGCTGGAGCTGCGATGGGGCTGGGGTGGCAGCGGGGACACGTGGGGCTGTTCATCCGCTTGGGGGGATCACTCGATGAAATTAATCTGGATTAATTAATTTCCAATGATGACTGGGTGGGCAGGAGTGTCAGGGCCATCCCTTGCAGCAAGGGCAAAGGCACCCTGGTGCTGGGAGGACATTCAGCACCAGTTCGATAGTTGTAGCAAAAAGAATTGCAGAATCATGGAATCTAACCCCCAGCAGTGAGCAGGGATATCTTCAGCTAGATCAGACTGCTTAGAGCCCCATCCAGCCTGACCTTGCAGAGACCTCATCATCAAAGGTCCCTCTGTCTGAGAGGAACCACTGCTGGTGGCGGGAGAGGGTTTCAGCCTTCCAGTGCAGCTGGGTCTTGGGCACCTTCGTGCACACTGCCAGCCACCCAGCAGCCTGGAAAACCTGCAGAGCCTGTCATGCTCATCTTTCCTTGGCCTTCAGTCTTGCTTGGTGAGCAGGCACCAGCTGCCATGCAGGAAAAGCAGTGACCAACAGAGAAGCTGAATGCAGTGGCTCCCTATGCATCTCACACACAGGCGTAATGACCTTGTCATGACAGTCCAGTGTTTGCCACCCTGGAACAAATGCAAAACAATTGTGATGATTCAATTACAGCTCCTGTTTTGAATTGCAATTTCGCTCCCTCTGTAGGTTAATTAGTAGCACAGCCCCGGGCTGTCTGTGGCAAGGGTTTGCAGCGAAGTACATTAAAATTCAGCTACATGCCATTAATGAGTGGCAAGGTGCTTTTCCAGGCACAGGCCTGCCTTCTTCCTCACAGCACTCAGGTGCCACGCTGAGGGGCAGCAGTAAATACTCAGCAGTGGTTAAAAGCTGGTCTGTGGCTGGGAAGCCCCTGGCTTGCATCCCTGAGCTGCTGCAGGTTTGCTGGGTGATGCTCCTTGCATCCCTAATGCTCCCTGTGCCTGTTACTGGCTTGTATCATTGCTGCTGTGGTTGGGTTTGAGATGCTCTGCTGGGTGGTGCAAGGGTCTGTTCTGATCCCCTGCAAGGTGTCTGTGAAGGACATTTCTCAGCTGTAGGAGAAGAACTGGAACCTGAAGCAGCCAGTTCAGATCTCCAACCTATGGGGACCCCTCACCCGAGACCTCTGCGAGTCCCGCAGGGGACAACCAACAGGCCACAGAGCAGTTTTGGTGTCCATAGGAGATGTTCAGTACAGCAATCAGCTCGTGGAGAGAGAGGGAGGGAGGTGGATAGTGCCTTCCCTCCCTCCTCATCCCTTTGGGTGGGCTTTGGCACTGGCTGCTCCGGGCACTGCTTACAGCCTGTGCCTCCCTGCAGGTACATCGAGAGGAAAGCGTTCCTGGAGCGCGTGGATCACAGGCAGTTTGAAATCGAGCGTGACATCAGACTGAGCAGGATGAAGCCCTGATGTGCCAGGGGTGGCCGTGGTGGATCCTGCTCCCTTCCCTGCCCGAGGGCTGTCTGGGGGCTGCCGGCCACCACTGGACCACCCAGCACGGAAACCGTTCTCTACCCAAGACTCAGCCTGTACGGCTCAACGTGCAGGTTTTTCCTTTTACTGTAATATTTTGGGGAGGGTATTTGTCAGTGGGCAGGGGGCACTTTGAGGGTTAAATGGCCCAGCAGGTGACAGAAGACACGGGTCTGATTCTGGCAGCAGCTTTCCAAGGAGAAGAGGAGGTGGCACCAATCCTTTGCCAACCCCAGGTGCTTCTGGCTGCAGGAGGAGCCGCCAAGGCTGGAGGGTGCTGGCATATTTGGTGGTGAGAGTGGAGCTGCGGGAAGGTTCTGTGGCTGCTCTGTGTGTGCAAACTGTGGGCTGGAGCCCTTCTCCCTGCTCTGCCAGCCCCGCAGCACTCCCTGCCCCTCCGCCCTCTGCTCCTGTCCAGACAAAGCCAAACTGTCTGTACTTGTTTGTGGGGTCTGATGATGCTGGGGGGAGTGTTAAGCAAGCTGATGAAGAAATCTTCCTTGTTCACACTGTCAAGAAGATGGGAGCAGCTGCAGCAGGCAGGAAGGGCCAGGATCTGAGTGTTCACATGAATAAAATATTCCATCCCAACACTCTTGCATGCTGGCAGCTTGGTTTTTGTGGGAAGCAGAGGACAAAGAAATTAAGGGTCACATGCAGTAAGGAGTGTCTGACTGTGGTCAGAAAAACCTGTGCTCAGATGTGCCTGGTGTCTGCCCTGATAGCAGCCTGGGGGTCTGAGCAAGTGCTCGGATTGCTTTCCCTCTGCAGCACTGGGCCTGATGGTGGGATTAAATCCAGAACTGGGGGTGACAGTGTCAACATAGACCTGTAGCAGTGCTGCAGGAGCAAAGAAGCCCCCCGAAGGCATGGCCACGCAGGGACACTCAGCAAAGTGCAGCTGCCTGGGAGGGCAGGCCAAGGCGCCTGGGTGTGGAGCGAGCGGCCGGAGCTGGAGGCCAGCAATGCTCTGTCATCCTGGCCATCCCTGCTGACCTGGCGCTGGTGGAGCTGGGCAGCTCCCGATGTCTGGGCTGTGCACACCCTCAGGGTAGAGATGCTCACCAGCATTTCCCCACAGGATGCTCTGAGCCCGCTCGGTGGGGCAGCCCGTGCTGGTGCTGTGCCAGGGGAAAGCGGCACAAGCCCCATCCTTCCCGCTAACAGGGCGAGTGATGCCGTCGCTGCCACTGGCCCCTTGCCTGTGGCTCTGAGCCTTGGGCTCACATGTCCACTGCTGAGTCAGCCCTTGCTCTATGGACATGTTGCAGGATAGACAAGAACAAAACACCACGTGCTTGGGGGAGCTGCAGCCTTTGGCGCCCTGTTCTGTACAGAATCAGCTGTAATGGACCTGAAACGAGCCTGAAATTGGACAGAAACAAAACAATGGGGTGATGACGTGTTTTCATCTGCAAACACTTCCAGGCCAGTTTCTGCTCTGGTTTAGGTTGCAAGGACAACTGGGTACCACTGTGGGGATATCTCAGCTCGGGGCTCCTGGGTGGCAGCGAGTGGCCCTGGCTGGATGGTGGTGGGGCTGCAGTGCAAGGCAGGTGCTGCAGGAGCTGGGCTGCTCTCCTGCTCAGGATGCTGGTCCAGGACCATCTCCAGCCCCTTCTCCTTGTGTGCTGGGCTGGGAGGCGGCCGGTCCTGCCCTCCTTGCAGGGTCCCTCCCAACAGGGACTCCAAGGCAGCCAGGGCTTGTTTTGCTGTTTTCCCGGTGAAATGCTGGGACAGCAGCTCAGCTGAGGCAGCCACAAATGGGGCTGGGCAGGCTTGGCCCACTGTGGATGCTGAGTAGGCAGCCAGGGAAATGATTTGCCTTTTGCTCCATTGGTGCTGAGAGGAGAGGAGGGAATATTTGGGGTGTTCTCTGCCCCTTGTCCCTTCATGCTTCTGGAGCCTCACACACTGGACAGATCATGTCATCCCTGCATAGGCTGGGTCCCTGTGGTGTCTGGCTCCTGGTGGCTGCTGACCAAAATCTTTGCTGTGGCATGGCCATCCCAACTGCACTGTAGGGCTCTTCCTGCTCCAGCAGCTTGGCAGCACCTTGATGTCAAAAGTAGGTAAGAAATAGAAAATAATTCTGTGCACTGTATTATGAGCAAGAGTGGAATGGAGATGCAGCAGGAACCTTTGGAGATCCCAAAGGCCTGAGATACCAAACCCAGCCCTGCTCTTAAAAGCATTAAAGAGCTCCAGGCTGTGTCCAGAGTGAGTCCTGCAGCAGCATCTGGCTCTGGATGGCTTGGGGGTGGCTTTGGATTCACACACACTGTAACAGTGTGTTAGTGGGAGGCGGCCAGCACAGCCTCCACTGGCATGCTGGTGAACTGGCAAGATTGGTGACCCCCAGTATATTGGATCCTTCCTGCCAGCCCCAGCTCTGCTCTCCACAAACCCTCCAGCCTCTCTTCTCCAGGGTTTTTCCTTCCCTTCAGCTGAGCCAATGTGGAAAATTTTGGAATCTTGGAAGCAACCTGACCTGCTGGAAAAGTGCAGTGTAACGGTGGTGGCCGAGAGCCTC
>NW_020884894.1:11447847-11451855 GCF_003945725.1 Corapipo altera | reverse complement strand
AGCGGGAGGCAGCCTCCAGCCTGGGCTGATTCCTGGCTTCCTCCACGCTCCCAAGTGTCCTGCGTTTTTGCTTGGTTGGATCATGTATTCCTCGCCTCTCTTTCCTGAAGACGAGGAGTGATTTACAGGTCTCCAGAAAACACAGCTTGGCTGCTTTGGAAGGGAAAAACAAACCAACCAAACCCCCTCTCTGCTTGCTGTTTCGCCTTCCCACGAAGGGGGGTGGCCCCAGGACCCGCCAGCCCTCGGTGTCCCCACCAGCCCTTGGTGTCCCCAGCAACTCTCTGCTTTCTGCAAGGAGCAACGTTCCCAGGAGGTGTGGGTCCCTCTTTCAAGATGTTCCCACCTCGAGCTGCCTTCTCTGGGAAGCTCACATATCCTCTGTGGGTCAGGACCCACCCTAAGCATTTGTTTGGGGTAATTTTGGCCCTACAAGGAGTCCCTCTTGGCCAGAGCCTCTCCCTGAGGAGCTCCCCCTTCTCTGGCTGCCTGAAGGGGCCCCTTGTGCAGCTGAGCCCCAGACAAGGCTCCAATTGTGTCCGTGTGCCCCGATGGTCGGGGCTTCTGCCGTGGTGTCCACGTGCTGGAGCCACGGGAAAAACGGCTGTGTCCAACCCGCACCCGCAGGCTCGGCTTTACTGAGCTGTTGGGCTTTGGGAGGCTGTTCTGGAGCCGGGGGAGTCATCATGGGGAGGTGATGTCTTGCATTTAATGCTGCTTCAGTGACAGGGATGGGGGAATAAATGTCGGTTCCACTGGCTGCCTGGGGGTGCATCTCATGGCCCCCACCAGGCTGTCCCAAGGACTCGATGGGATTCATGGACTGAGCTGCCATGGGGCAGAGTGTGGCAGCTTGGAGAAGGAGGGAGCAGAGTGTGGAGCTGACCCCGGGAGCACCTCCCCTCAGCCAGGGCAGCAGTTCCCAAGGGGCAGGGCTGGTGCCTGGCAGGTGATCCTGGCAGCACCACATCCTCTTTTCCAAGCTGCCACTTCCTACCTCACAGCAGTGTCCCATCCAGCAGCACAGTGGGTCTCCCACCCCATATGAGGAGGGTCCCCCCCGGGGGATCCTTGTGCTGTTGGTGAGAGCTGGCACTGGCACTTGAAGCTCAGCTGGTGTCAGTGGCACAGCCAGCCCTTCCTGCTCCCGGGCGAGCCCCGGCTGGGGGCGAGGATCAGCGCCAGCCCTCGCCAGGGAATGAATGGGGAGACAAACAGAGCCACTACTGTTGGGGCAGCCCAAGACCCGCACTCCGCCTCATCTTCTCTGGAGATGAGGGGGTGCCCTGTCATCCTGCTCTCTCAAAAGGCAAGCAGTCTCCCCTGACATCTTCTCTCTGCAGCTAAGAACTGACCCAGCCCCCTGGAGAAGCACAGGGATAAATCCTGGTTGTGATCCTGTTGGGTCCCGTGATATTACAAGCCAAGAGAAATGTCCTCATTATTTCCAGAATATTGAAGTCTAATAAATCCTGTCCTGCCTTATAGGATTTATTTCTCTGTTCATTGCTAGGAGACTCAGTCCCGTGTAATCCTATTGCTGCTCCAGGAGGTGGGGAGAGGCTTTCTGAAGCACGGACCTGGCAGGGCTTTGGGCAGGAGCAGGCAGCCCTGGATGGAGCCGTTGGTGCCTGCAAGCATCCCAGTGCCAGCCCCTTTCCCAATATGTCCTGCTGTCCCAGAGCTATTTTGGTGAATGTGGCATGGGTTCACCAAAACACATCTCATCTGATGTTTGCGGCATGGCTGGGCCAACGGAACACTGATCAGCAATTAGCCAATTAATGTGGCATGGCTCAGCACAGCCTGCTCCCCGTGTCCCATGCATGTCTGCCGTGCTCCCCCAAATCCCACTTTAAGGGCCTCTGACACCTTCTCACACCAGAACCAGTGGGAAGAGCTGCGAAAAGCCAGGAGAAGCCGGGCTGGGCACAGCCAGTCCCCTGCAGCCCCGTGCAGAGCCAGCCGTGCCTGGCTCGTCGTACACCAGGGACCCTCCGGAAGACAATGACGGACACGTGAATATGGCTGGAAATTTTGCCACTGAAGTGTTTTCCATAGCAACCGTTGCTGGGGCAACCTGCATCCCGAGCAGCATCCACCCCGAAACACCCAGCCCCGTGTCCACCAGAGCCAGCAAAGAACCACGGCTTGGGACTGGTGAGACCCTCACTCTGCCCCACCACCAGCGGCACAGGGATGCTCGGGCAGCACTAGCCCAGTTCTGAGCATCCCCAGTGCCACAGGGCCCCTGGAATGCTTCACTTTCGACCTTCTTTTTGGCATTTTGTTTTCTCAGAGGTGGGAGAAGCCAAAGGGGTTGCTGTTGGTGTCTGTTGCCCCCCGGGCGCTTGGCTGTGGAAGCAGGGGTGTGCAGGAGCCATTGCCAGCTCAGGGTGCTCAGCAGATGTAAGCAGTGATTTTGGCTCCAATGGACCAAAAATGGGATCGAGTTTGACAGGGAACACTTTGATCTGAGCATCAGCACAGGGAGAGGGAAAAATGAAATCCCCACTGCTTTGAAGTCTGAAAGAAGGGAGTTTGTGGCCCCTTGGCACCTGCCTGAAGCCGTATGGTGGGAGCTTTACCCTGGGGACACCCCAGGGATCCCAGGAGACCCTTGCTGCTGGCTGGGTGGGCCCACATGAGGCTCAGGGTCTCCAAACACACTGTGGCCTCATGGGATCAGCTGCATTGGTGGGAGAGGGGCTGGGGAGCTCGGAGCCCATCCCGAGGATGCCCACAGCACTCAGTCCCTGCGCTGTCACCACTGTCACCAACAAGAGGAAACCACAGTCCCCTGTGCCGGGGCAGCTGCGGTTTGCGGGTGCAACCACAGTCTCTGCCTCTGGATATCTGCCAACCTCGGCTGTGCCTCAGTGTCCCTTTCTGCCAGCCATGAGCAGGGAAACGTGCCTCCAGCAGGGGACAGCGGTGGTGGCTCTCAGGGAGTGGAACAAGCCCTGCTTTTTGGAGAAGGGTGTGTGTTTGCAGTCTGGCCTCTACACTGCCACTGCACGCTGATGTGGCCTGTGGCCCAAAGGTAACCCCTGAGGGTGAGAGGAAATGCCATTGCGGGGACTGTGGCCGGAAGGCACGGGCAGGGGCAGGGGCACATTCCTCGCCTGCCCCCGCACACACGGCTCACTCACTGCCCACAGCTCTCACGCAGGTCCTCGCGCCACCCACTCGCCCGTGTGCCCACGCAGCTGCATTCACCCCTCGTGTCCCTTTCCGTGGTTCCCTGTGTGCTCTCGCATGCTCGGGGAGCAGCGTGGGTGTCTGTGCAGCTTGTGCGTGTCCACAGGTCCTGTGACCCCACACAGCTCACACACGTGTGTCCCACAGCTCCCAGGGAACCCCGCGGTCCCCCCCGCCTGCTCCCGGCCGTGCTGCTGATGGCAGGGCCTGCGGCACAGCACACGCCGGTGCCACCAGGTCCAGGCTCACCAGCTGTTGGGGTGCCCGTGGGCCACGTGGGCGGGCTGTTGGAACAGGCCAGGCGGGCGGCAGAGCTGTGCCATGTATGCCACGTGTGCCATGGTGTGCCATGCGTGCTCTGCCGTGTGAGCCATTGCACCTACACTCACCTGTTACCTGCCCCTTACATCCCCCTGCCGTTACACACCCTGCCCGTTACACACCCCAGAACACCCCAGTTACACTCCTGTCACCCTTTGTTGCACACCCATTGCACACCAGTTACACTCCCATTACCCTTTGCTCACTGCACACCCACTGCACAGCCTTTGCCCTTCATTTGCACACCCATTTGTTGCACACCTATTGCAGGCTGATTGCACACCTGTTACACACATAACCCTTCACTGCACAGCTGTTTCACACCTGTTACACTGCCCTTACCCCTTGCTGCACACCCATTACACACCCACTGCATGTCTTACACACTCATTGCCCTTCACTGCACACCCATTACCCTCCTTTACACAGCCGTTCCACGCCCTTTACACACACATTGCACACCCTTTACACACCCGTTCCACGCCC
>NW_020884894.1:11422126-11444847 GCF_003945725.1 Corapipo altera | reverse complement strand
GAGCCCGGTGTGACCCGCAAGGCCCTCAACAGCCACCTGCGTGGCACCGGGCTCTGGTTCCCTGTCGGTACTGTGGGCGTGGGGGGGCCATGGGGCCGGGGGTCACACCACTGAGGGTGCTGGGGATGATTTTGGGCTGGGGATGTTGGGAATGCTGGGGCTCCTGGGGTGTTCATGGGTGCGCTGTGGTCCCAGTGGTGCCCATGGGACCGGAGGGGCCATGGCCCCAGTGCTGCTGGGGTTGCCCATGGTTTTGCTGTGGTCTGGGGTCCTGGAGGTGTCCATGGGGGAGTGGAGACCATCCCCATCCCCTTCCCACCCCCTGCTTGCAGATCCCGGGGCAGATGCCTCTCTGTGTGGCATGGCAGCCACGGGCGCTTCGGGCACCAACGCCGTGCGCTACGGCACCATGCGCCCCAACGTGCTCAACCTGCGCGTGGTGCTGCCGGACGGGCGCCTGCTCCACACCGCCGGCCCCGGGCGCCAGGCCAGGTGGGTGCTGGGGGCCGGGGGGCCGTGCTGGGCTGGCTGCTCCTGCGTGTGTACCTGCTCACCAGCTCCACACAGGAAGCGGGCGGCCGGCTACGACCTGACCTCGCTCTTCGTGGGCTCTGAGGGCACCCTGGGCTTCCTGACTCAGGCCACGCTGCGCCTGCACCCGCTGCCCGAGGCCACTGCTGCCACCATCGCCTCCTTCCCTGGCGTGGGGGCGGCCGTGGCGTGCACGGTGCAGGTGCTGCAGGCGGCCGTGCCCGTGGCCCGCATCGGTGGGTGCCCGGGGCCAGAGGTGGGGCCGCGGGTCCAGGTGCTGGTGGTGGCACTGAGCGCCGCCTCCTCTCACCAGAGTTCCTGGATGAGGTGATGGCAGAGGCCTGTGGCCGCTACAGCGGGATGGGGCTGCCGGTGGCAGCCACGCTCCTCCTGGAGCTCCACGGCTCCCGTAACAGCCTGGCTGAGCAGCAGCGGCAGACGGGTATGGATGGGAATAGGCATGAGGATCAGGTGCCTGGGGCTGGGGGTCATGATGGACACCCAGGGATGAGGGATGAGTGTCCAGGGACAGGAGACGGGGGACAGGGTTGTCCTGGGATGAGGGATGGGTGCCCCGGACCAGGAACAGAGGGATCAGGAATGCATGCTTGGGATGGGGACTGGGAAGACACCAGGGTGAGGGATGGGCATGTGGGCCGGGGGTCTGCTGAGGGGCTCAGGGACACGGAACAGGGGTGACCAGACAGGTCACAGGGTGACGGATGGGTGCCCAGGGACAAGGGATGGGAGGACCAAGGGTATCCTGGGATATGGGATGGATGCCCAGGATGGGCACTGGAGGTCCTGGGGTGAGGGCCAGGTGCCTGGGGGTGCCGTGGGTCCCATGCCAGGGCTCCCGGTCACCGTCAGAGGAGATCGTGCGACTGAACGGTGGCTCCGGCCTGGCGTGGGCGGAGGAGCCGGAGGAGCGCGGGCGGCTCTGGGCCATGCGCCACAACGCCTGGTACGCGGCCCTGGCCCTGCGGCCCGGCTGCCAGGTGAGGGACAGGCACAAGGACAGGGACGATGGCTGCAGCGCCCATGGAACTGCAGCTGCCACAGCTCTGCCCTGCCCACCCCAGGGCTACTCCACGGATGTCTGTGTGCCCATCTCCCGCCTGCCCGATGTGGTGGTGGAGACCAAGCAGGACCTGCAGGACTCTGGCCTCACTGGTCAGTGGGGCCACAGCCCCCTGGGACAGAGGGGTGGGTTGGAGGGTCACCATCCTCCTTGTGCACCTCATCTGACCCACAGCCCTGCAGGACCCATGGTGGGACACGTAGGCGATGGCAACTTCCACTGCATCCTCGTCTTCAACACCCAGGACCCAGAGGAGGCCCAGCGCATCCACGCCTTCACCCAGCGCCTGGGCAGGTGGGGATGGGGGCACCCTGGGGGGACAGTTGGAGAGATGTCTCCGTGCCCTGACCCTCTCTGTCCCGCAGGCGGGCGCTGGCGGCAGGGGGCACCTGCACTGGGGAGCACGGCGTGGGGCTGGGCAAGCGGGCACTGCTGCTGGAGGAGCTGGGCCAGGAGGGGCTGGACACCCTGCGCTCCATCAAGGCTGCACTGGACCCCCACAACCTCATGAACCCTGGCAAGGTGCTCTGAGGGGGGGTGCTGGCATTGAGCTGGCAGTGGGAGGCTGCAATCCCTGGAGACAGGGCTGGGGTGGCCATGCTGCCCTGCACTGCCACCCTTTGTGTCCCCACAAATCCCCCCATCCCCACCTCGGGGGGTCAGGGATCCCCAAACCCCAAATAAACCCTTTTGCACCTGTAGCCTCCGTGTACTGTGATGTCTTTTGGGGGACAGGACACCCCAGCCCCTCCCTAGGGGGTCCCTGTCCCAGGCAGCACACACAGACACTCACAGGGCACCATGGGGGTCCACTTTAGTCTCTTCCCCTGAGTCATGGTGCTGGTGGTGCTGGGTAGGAATGTCCATCATGGCCCCCATGGCATCCCATCTCTGGGACCTGCTGAGCACCACTGGGGCCATCCCCACATGGCAGACATGGGGAAGGGGCATCGACACGGGTGGGGGTCTCCAGCACCCCATCGGCATCATCTGCTTCACCAAGAAAGCTAGTGAAATAAAATAACAGTGAATATTTTATTGAACATTGTTTTAATACCATATCAAAACACCTTGACTAATGAAGGAAGCTCCCCCCAAGCTCTGAACTCTTTTTTTCCCCCTTTTTTTTTTTAATATATAAATACAGAAAGGTTTCCCGCAGGGGCACGGCCACCGGCAGGGGAGGTCTCACCAACGAAAACGCGCCCGCCGCGCCAGGAGGGGACGGGGATGGGCAGGGCAGGGGTCACTGCCATGAAATGACTCCATCTTGGCACCTCCAGCAAAGCCACTCCCATGGCCAGGGGTGGCCGGGGGCCCATCGGGGCCTTCCCCATACCCTCCTCGAGAGGGTCCAACTCAAAGCCGATGGAAAAGAAAGAGGGGGGGGTGGTTTTGGCAAGAGGAGCCCGGCGAGGGGGCGCGGGAGGGGCGGCGGGGATGCTGCGGCTCTCCAGTCTCTGAGTGGTTATAGCTGAGTTAAAGAGTGACCAGTCTGTAAACATCACCGGGGCAGGGAAGCTCAAATCGAAGAACACGCCAGTCAACACAAAGCTTCAGTTGTGGTTTGTTGTTTGTTTGTTTGTTTTTTTTGTCCATTTTCTGTTTTTTTCTTCTTTTTTTTTCCTTTTTTTTCCTTTTTTTTTTTTTCCTCGTTGTAAACACTTGAAAGACGGACCCCTGCGAGTCAGCAGGGGGGAGCAGTGGCCCCGCTCCCGGCGTGGGGCAGAGTCCCCATCTCAACGCTGCCGGGGGGGCCGGGGTGGAGATCTCCAAAAGGGAGACGGGAGAGAGGAGAAATTTCCCGTTTAGTCAGTGCAAAAAAACCGAGCAGAGCCCCCGGGCGAGTCCGGGTGGGAGGAGGGGGGTTGCCGGTGAGAAATGCCGCGTGCTCCGTTTGGCCGGCTGTCCCCCGGCAGCTTTCCCCTTTCGGTTCGGGGAGAAAAGCCAAACATCATGGCAGGGTGTCGGCCGAGGGCGTCCCTGGGGCGGGCAGAGCTCTCCTGGTGACCAGCGGCCGTGGAGGGGAGAGCAGGTCGCTCCGCTTTTCTCACACTGTCTTCTCCTGGATGTTTCTTTTCGTTTTAAATCTTTTAAATTAAAAAAAAAACAAAAACAACACAAAAACAAACGAACAAACAAAAACAAAACAAGCAAAAAAAAAAAACCCCAACGAAACAAATAAAAATAATAAAATAAAATAAAATAAAATAAAATAAAATAAAAAATGCGCCGTTGTCCCAAGTGGATTCAAGTTTCTGGGTTTTATTTTTGTCTTCTTGAGGAATTTAAAGTCAGCCCAAAACTCCAGGCGGGGCGGGGGGGACAGGGAGAGGAGGTACAGCAGGTATAGCAAGGTGCCCTGCAAAGGCAGAGAGAGACCATCCCGGGTGAGGAGCCCGAGCCCTGGCTGTCCCACACCACCTCATCCCACCCCATCCTCCCCTCCTTGGCCCAGGATTTAAAGCCAGCACGGGAATACCCCGTTTGAGCAGCCCACCGCAGGCTCACCTTAAAGAGAAGTCAGCAAGCACGCCCGGCGGGTCAATCAGAAGGATGCTCCGGGCAAGATCTGTTCACTTCAAACCATGAGTCTATACAGCTGTGAGAGGAGAGTGTCACCACTGTGCTGCTGAACCTCGGGTGTCCCCTCCTGGCCCCTGCCGCCCGCCTGGCCACCCCCTCACGGTACCTTTTGTGATAAATGCAGAGGCAGGGCAGCCTGGCTATCGTGTCCCCCTGCAGCAGCTCCTCCAGGCAGATCACGCACTCGCCGGCATCCTTGGTCAGCACGTCATCTGGGAGGGGAGGGCAGAG
The DNA here is from genome assembly GCF_003945725.1 of Corapipo altera. Classification (NCBI taxonomy): domain Eukaryota; kingdom Metazoa; phylum Chordata; class Aves; order Passeriformes; family Pipridae; genus Corapipo; species Corapipo altera. Next base: position 11,440,418 of record NW_020884894.1, on the reverse strand, counting down.
GGTGAGACGGGGACCACCACAGCATTCCCCTCCCTGGGATGAAGGGGAACCCACGGCCCTGCTGTGGGTGCAGCTGCCATGGGGCACAACAGCAGCAGCACTGTAAAACACCAGCAGGAGGCTCAGGTGGAGGCGCAGGGTCTGGGGCAGCTGGAGCAAACAAAGCCCCTACCACTGGCTTCTAAAAAATCACCACCGAGTAGGAGGCGAGCATCCCTCCCACACCAGTGGTCAGGAGGGAGGGGGGAGATGCCAAAAGCCTTCAGCACAGTGCTCAGCCCAGTGCTCAGCCCCATAAGTCTCCCAGCCAGCGAGGAGGGGAGGAAGGCAATGACCCCTCAGAGGGGCAGCCCAAAGGGACATGTGTCCTCTGCCCTCGCCAGGCAGGACACCCGGCCAGGAGGCTCCCTCTGGCACAGAGCAACCCGGGCAGGGGGCTGTGCTACAAAGGAGTCCAAAAGCAAAAGCAGCAGAGTTGAGCCATGCCGGGGGAGCAGTGGAGCAGGAAGGGGAGCAGCACCATCCCACTGGAGAACAGCCCTCTTGGCAAGCCCAGTTGAGCTGCTTGCCCGCAGCAAGAGTCTCTCCAGCCTGCCCAGAGTCATCCCAAGGGGTAGGATGCCGTTTCCCCCACAGAGCTTGGCCCTTACCGTTGTAGGAGAGGCGAGGTTTGCTCAGACACATGATAAAGTGCATTTCCATCTCGTCAGAAGCCACAGATTTGGAGCAAATGGGGCACTTGAAACCTGGAGGGAGAGCAGAGACGAGCCCTCAGCAAGGGCAGCAGGAGTCGTCCACCCTGCATCCCAGGGAATCCCCGAGGCCATGGTGGGGCAGGGCAGCCCCTCACCTGCCGCCTGCATGGTGACCCTCACCCCACGCAGCGCCCGCTGGGCACCTGCTCATCCTGTGCTGGTGCAGGGACAGCCACCGGACAGGGCACAGCCACCCCAGCCGGCGCGCTGGTCGTCCCCGAGCCCGCGCACAGAGGGCACGGAGAGAGTGCCAAGGCAGCGCACACGTGGCCATCAGCTGCTGCCAGGCCTTAAAGGGCAAGCAGCAGCCTGGGGCATGCAGCACCCTGCCACTGGCAAGTGCAGGGGCACGTCCCCCGTGCCCGGATGGTGCTGTCCCTGCTGCCAGAGCTCAGCACTGCATGGCTGAGCCAGAAAAGCTGCAAGGAAGGAGGTTCTTTCGTAGGGCTGCAGCAGAGGACTGGCAGGTCACAGCCTCAAACCCAAATCACTGCTCTCTCCTGCTTTTTGCAGGAGTGAGGTGCATGCTCACCCCTTCAACGCCAGCCAGCAGCCCCAGAACAGGAGGACCCTGCAGGCTGATGTCCCAGCTTGACCTTGGCTCTGCCTGGTGACTCAGGCTCTTGGATGAAGCTGGCTGGGATGCCCAGATCTGCATGGCAACCTTGCTTGGCCATGAAGGGGCCTGGCTGGTGCCAGGGTGTCACACCATTGTCACCACCTGCTTGAGCCATGCAGATCACCACGGCATCATCCCCAGCCCCACCGGCCGAGGCTGCCCCAAATCCAGGTTTCTAAGCTGCAAACTCCTAAGGAACAGAACACCAACCCGTCCTACAGGTCACCCTCTCAGAACTCGTGTCCTCCCACTGCAGCCAGCTCGAGGCCATGCAGTTCATCCCTGCCCAGCAGAGTAGCAGGGCTCAAGCTGAGCCACCACCATCACCACGGGTTTGCACCAGAACATCCAGCAATTCCCTGCCTGCAGAGAGGGAGAGGGTAATTTAAGGATCTGCCTTCTAAAAGCAGATCAGGTTTGACTGCAGTGCCGCTTAAGAGCTTTCTTCATATATATGCAAAGGCTGCTCAGGAAAGAAGAGAAAAGCAATGTACACAAATTATCTAAGGATGAATCAGGTTCTTGTTTGCCACCACGTGGATGTGGCCAGGGCATTTTTTTCTTGCTTCTTAGAAGGGAGAAAGTAGAGTGGCTTTAAGGGGAGGCAGCTCAGACCTACATGATGCAATCAACCAGGGTAACTGCCCAACAGCTGAGTACCCACTCATTAGCAGTGGTGATAAATACAGATGAATTCCCAGCTCCTCAAATGAAAGCCTAGGGATGCCAATCCTGCCTCTCCAGAGGGCAGTTATTTCTCAGGAGGGCGCAGCAAGGATGAGTATCATGGATGGTGTTGGACTGGCCTAAATGGTAGGACTCAGAGGACCTGCTAAAACAAGGAGCCCTCGAGCCCAGGGGTCTCTCCAGTGGGGTGTCCTGCTGTCCTGCAGCGTGCCACTGCAGGGACACATCCCTGCCCCAGCCAGGCTGAGCCATGGGGTCTCTGCTGTGAGCCTGGCCCCATTTGCACCAAATCCCCGGTGACAGGGCAGCACTGGCAGCCAGGGCCTCGTGGGCAGCAGTACCAATCTGCCTTCTCATCTCTAGCCTAATTTTACTCCTGACCGATTTATACCTTGTGGCAGCCGTGCCCATTAGCTGAAATAGCTGTTTCTTTCCTCCTCCCAAGTGTTTACCCGCCCAGTGTATTTATAGCGCGGATAGCTCGGATAGCTCCCAGCCTGCCTGCTGCAAGACCCAACTGGCCTCCCCTTGTGAGACACCCTCCCAGTGCCCCGCTCCCCTGGCAGCCTGCCTGCCCTGCCCCTGCCTGGCATGGATGGTTCCCCACAGCACAGGCACCAGTCTGGGGGAGCTCTGGGGACCAGCTTCCAGCGGAGAGTCCCCGGAACGGCTGTGAAGGGCTCCCTGTGGCAACGGGAACTCTGTGTCAGGGCAAGGCGTTTGTCGAGGCTCGGCACCGTTCCCTGTGTGCCAGGAGACCTCGTTTCCTCCAGTCCCCCCTTTTTCTGTGCCAATGTGTTATTTTAAACAGGCTGCCCCAGATCTGCCGGCTCCGGCAGCACCTGAAGGCATCCTACGAGATGTGCAACCGATGGGAAAGGAGAGGGCCCTGGATGACACAGCCTGGTCAGCAGCTGCCAGGGCACAGCTGCTGGCAAATCAGCAGGGCCAGGCAAAGAGCAGGGCCCTTTGCAGGCTCTGGCAAGCGGCTGCTGCCATATCTCCAGGCCCCTTTGCTAGCTGGGATAGCTTTAGCACAGTTATAAATAGCCGGCATGAACGCTCCTCATGCTCCCCAGTGCTCCACGGGCAGCTGGCTGTGGGACTGGGACTCCTGACACCGCCACGGCCCCGTGGCAAGGACATGGCGACATTGGGCAGACGGAGGGGCCCAGGCTCAAGCCCCAGCATGTGTGTGGTGTCCTCCAGACAGACAGGTCCGGGGGCTGAGACAAGTGCAGAAGCACACATACTTTTCTGGCTCTGCATTTCACAAGATGGAGGGGTGGGAAAAAAAAAGAAAGATGAAAATGCAATTGCATAAATTCCCAGGTTTGAGCAGGAGCGAGGAGACAGTGTGGAAAGGCCCCCTGGGGTGGGGGGCTGCCCCACACCCCAGCTGTCGGCACCAATACTTGACATTGCAAAGCAACTGCCTGCGTTCCCCTCCAGCAGGAGCCCCCCGCCAGCAGGAAAGGGGAGGCAGAGAAGGGGTGAACTCCCTCACCCCTTCTCCAGGTGACCTTTGGGTGGAGGCGGTGGACAGAAAACCGGTGAAACCAGCACCCAACAGGGCAGGCACCAAGCCTTGGAGCATCCCTCCACAGCTCGGGCAGCGCTGCCCCGGAGTCAGTCCCGCAGATGAAAGATCCGCTCTCTGCACAGCCGGCCCCCTTCAGGCCATGGTATTTTCCACATTCCCCGAAATCCCCGTTAATTTATCCTGCCTAAGCTGCCAGCCAGAGCAACGCAGGAGATTACATTTTGACAGCTGCTCATGGAAAATTCAGCTCCCTCCCTCCTCCTCAGAGCCCTTTCCATCCTCCTCCCACATGCCTAAAAAAAAAAAAAGAGGGGAAGGGCCCAGCTATTCCTCCTTGCCAGGGCCTCCAACACCCAGGGGGAGGCCCAGGGCTTGCTCCAGGGAAAGGCCATGGACCTGTCCTCCCTCTCAAGGTGCCCAGGGCAGCTGGTGACCATGGCACATTAAACCTGAAGCCGGCAGAGTCACTTCATGCAGAGATGTGTGGGCAGGCACCAAATCCTGCCAGGAGTGAGGAAGAGTAGGGTGCCACAGGAAGTGGGCTGGCCTCGAAAGGCAGGTTCAGATCAAGACCTGGACTCCTGTATCCTGCAGGAGACTTTGAGAAAGCCAAGGGCTTTCCAGGGCTGTGAGACACAGGCATGTGATCTAGTCTCTCCAATGGCTTGGTCTAGAAACCGGGAGCAAGCGGTGCTGGTGCTCTCCAGGGGCTGCTGCCCTCAGTATTTTTAGGAAGGTTACATGGTTTATTTTAGAGAGCCAGGCAAAGTAGAGCTGGGAACCTCTGAAAACCTCCACCAGGTCCTGTGCATGCTGAAGAAGCCTGGTGGTTAACCCTCACTGTGCCAAAAGCACCACCACAGAGCTGCAGAGACTTCGGTGGCGGTGGGAGGGTCAAGACACCCTTTCCAACTCATCCATAAACATGCCAAACAGAGCTGCTTCTGGAGCTGGGATAGGAAATTCCCATCACTTGTGTCTACTGAGCACTACAACGGGGTCAATCACGCCATGTCCTGTGAGTGAGGTGGCTGCTCCCCTCGGGGGTGGGTGAGACCACGTCCATGGCAGCTGTAAGCCTGTCCCAGATTGCAGGGAAAGGCACATCCACCTTCCCCTGCTTCCAGGCTACAGTGCCATCAGGAGATGCATCATGACCCCAGCAGCAGGAGACCTGGGCTCTGTCACTGGGAGGTGGCTGCGGCACCTCCAGCAGTGGGAGGAAGACGCCGGTGGGGATGACATGTCCTGAAAGCAGGAGGAAGTAGCAGCTCAGGTACAACCCCAGCAACCCACCCCATTCAGAGCAGCATTCACCAAAGGGATCCCTATTTGCCAAAGGGATCTCTGGTTGCCCAGGCCCCTGTTACTGCTATGGGATAAACCAGGAGCTCTGTGTGTGGGAGCTCCCCAAAACGTGCCTGCCCCAGGAGGGATCCCTCCTCTGATGTCCAGCCAACCCCAGAGGACACCTGGAGCACCAGGGAGCTCAGGGTAAGCCCAGACTGCCTGATGCTCATGGAAGATCGGGAAACCTCAGCTGCACAGCCCACCTCCGGGTCTCCAGAGAGCATCCTGGGCTCCCAGCCAAAGGAGCTGGGCTTACACCAGGTGAGGATGCATCCAAGCATGAGATAAACACAGGGAATATTTGAGCCAAGCATGCAGTCCTGGTGCCTCCTCCCTGCCGAACAGACCCTGAGCATCTCACCTCCTCCCATGGCTTCCCTGACATTACCAGCTGAACCGGCACCAGGTGGAAGCTGGAAGAGGTGGATCATCCTGAAAAAAATCTACGTTACTGATTGAAGAGTAGGGAAAGACTGAAAGACCATGTCTATGGGCCCTGTTGGTCAATCTGAAGCCGAAGTATGTGGGGTTGGGTGAGATAAAGGGGCTCCAAGTCCTCCCCTTCCCCTGCCCCTTGAGGGCTCCAGCACAGCCCCAGGAAGAAGAAATCAGAGAAGAGTTGTCCTATGTCCCAGGCAAGTGAAGGAAACCTGAAGGGCCAAGATATTCAGGCCCAACATCTCCTGGAAAACAAATTCCCTACTGGTTTAAAGCAGCCTCATTTTTTTTGAAGTGATGGTCACCGGAGATGGCACATGGGTGCACAGAGCACATCTCCAGCACTTGGGCAGGGACCAGGCAGCTGAGGACATGGAAGTCACCATGGACGTGTTGCTCCACCAGCCTCTGCGACGCCGCCTCGCACCGGGGCCAGGGGGCAGCTGCACCAAGGACCCACCCCACTAAGCACCACGGTTCTCTGCCAGCACAGCACCTGCACCAAGGGCCTGGAGGCCACAGCACCAGCAGAATGAGGCCAGAACGTGCTTCCCCTTGCAGAAGGAAACGGTGCCGGCCGCGTGGGCAGAGGTAGGAGCCAAGGCCCACCACAGCCCTGCTGCCCAGGCAGGACTCAAGAACTCCCCGACGGTGCTGGGCTATTGTGCAGTGTGAGGGCCGACACGAGCAGGGACACGTAGGCAGGAAAGAGTAAAGCACTTAAGCTGTCTCATTTGCCAGCTTTGAAACAGCCAGCGTACTTCCTCCTGAGTCAAGGCTGCGGGAAGGTGGGAGAACACAAAGGACATGTCCAGGGTGGAAACCAGACATCCCACCTTCCTGGGCATGGAAGGGAGGCAGGGACAGGGGATGCCAGTGAGCCAGCCCCAGATGACAGCCAAGCAGAGGATGTGGCCAGGATGGGACATTTCTGGATGGCAGCGCTTGGAAAGAAAACCAATCATTTCTGATGCCTTGGCAGAGGCATCCCTATCCCACCCCACCATTTCCTTGCTGATTGAGTCAGTTCAGCTTGCTGAGAAGGGAGAAAATAAACGTTTGTAATGTGAAAGCAGCACCCTAAAGAGAAGCTGCTTCTGCGCAAGGCCAGGTTTTGCAAGGTCTAAGAAGAGCTGTCCCTGGTGTGCAGTGGCTCCTGGCCAAGTCCCCACATGGCAGGTGACTGCTGTCAGGTGGCCACACACCACCCAAGGGTGGCAGGGACGTGTCATGGAACATGAAGGTGGCCAAGGCCAGCACCATCCTAACGCTCAAGGCGTTGTGTTTTGGAGACACCTCTGTCCATTCCCACCCCGTTTAAGCCGTGAAGAGGAGATGCAGCAGCAAAGAAAAGGCATTGGTGCTCCAGGTAGGATGTGGGTAAGTCACTGGGGCTGGAGGGATGCAGGACACGGATGCAGGACACGATGCTGGATGGCACCATGTCGCAGCAGCCCAAGGCTGGCTTGCTGCAAGCCAGGAGGCAGAGCTGGGGTTTTTTTTAGCCAGCTGGGTTCTTATGGGGGCGGTGGGGGAGGATGAGAAGAAGGAGAACAGATTGCAATTCTGGGGCTGAGGAAAGCTGGAGAGTTGGAAAGGAGCAGGAGACACAGGAGAGGGAACCCCACAGGGACGTTTGCTCCAGAGCACCCAAAGCTATGGATCCTCAGCAGACAGACACATCAAAGCCCTTAAAAACACCTCCAGCACAGTCCATAGCCATTGAGAAGTGGTATGGCAAAGAGGCCTGGCTATGTGGTGGCAGGCTGTCCAGAGCCACCCTCCTTTCACACACTCAGGGAAAGCATGCAAGCTGCCTCTGAACCCCAAGCACCCCACCGTGCCTGTCATTAAGCATTGCCCCTTTCATGGGCTGCAATTTTTGAACAAAAGTACCTACACTAAGGCCAGAGAGCATCTCCCTCCTATAGCCTAGGCTATGCTGCAGGATCAGTTCCCCCAGATCCGGATGAGAAAGGCAACTTCACGGGGTCACCTTGTCTTCCAGAGAGCCCTAGTTTACCACAGAAATACTCCCCCAGCTGCTGGGAACAGGTTTCATAAGGAAGAGTGTGTAGCCCAAAGCTAATTTTAGCAACCCAGAGAAGAGCAAAGTTAAGCAGAGGGGTTCTGGGTGACATCCCAGAGAAGGCATTAACACCTCCAACTGCTGCTGTCGGGCTGCAGGGCTCAGATTTACCAAGTTACAAGCTCACCCAGGGCTTCTGCTAGTCACAAAACTGGCCTTCCCACCTCTGGTTTTCAAATTCACTGCCCAGTGAGGACAGGGATCCTGTAGGATCCTTGGGAATTTCCAAAGAGTTTGCCTGCGTGCCTGCTTTGTTTCCTCCTAAATACTTCTTGTATGAAGCAGGAAGCCCTGCTGCAGGAAGGAATCACCCACAAGATGCACAAGGAGCCAACAGGACAAGAGGGGGGTCCCAGGAGCTGAAATGAAGGAGCGCAGGGGATCCTCTGGAGCACAGTGGGACACAGCAATTTGGAAATGAGAACAGAATGGGAGAGATTTGGACGCTTTGGCTCGGCAGAGGCTGGGAGGGAGCAGCGAGGCAACGTCACGCGGGGACTGGTGGGTTGAGTCACTTCTGACTAAACCATCCACGGGGTCCCCGCCGCCAGGATCCAGCACTGCGGAGCTGCCAGAGGAATTCCCGCTTTCGGAAAGGCTGAAACGCAGAAGCCTGACCTGAGCCACTCCCAAACACAACCGGATCCAACCCCACGGGGTGATCTCCCTCCTGACCCCTGGGTTTTTCCAAAGCAGAAGACTTGTGCTTTGATGCTGCCGAGTCCGTCACGGATCAGCTGATCCCGCTGGGGGGACGGAGGGACACTCCAGAGGCACATGATGACATGCCCTGGCTTTGTGACGCTGGGAGCAGAGCCCAGCACGGATGGCACCCACGCACCCGCTCCTGCCAGGAAGCAATCCCACCCCACTCCTGGGACACCTCCTCCACAGGCATCCCACGGCAGCACCGCACGAACAGAATGGTACGAGGTCTCTTTGTGCCTGGGCCATGGTGGCAGGGTCACTGGGGCAAATAGGTCTCACCAGTGTGAGACCCCCAGCCCCTGCATGGAAAGAACGATGTGCTGCTTTTCGGGGTAGAAAAAGGGCAATTTTTATGTAGTGGGCAGTAAACAGAGCACAAAAGGCACACAGAGCTGCACCCACAGGCAGTGCATGGCTGGGAAACGCTCTCGGCCAGTTCACACTGGGTGTTTCTGCAGAAAGACAGAAAAAGTTTGAAATTTTTCCACCACTGGAAAGAAAGAACTTCATGAAGAGCATGCTGCAGAGCAAACCCTAACCTCACCTGCCCCTCACATGGTAGGAAGGGCTGCACAGCACAAGAGCATCTCCCAGGTCTCCAGGAGGGACTGTGATTGCTGAGGGATGCCCAGTGAATGCTCCAGGTTAGCAGGAGAGCAGGAAGGGGAAAAAGAAGGGTGCAAAGCTGCAGGATGATCACACCTCTCTGCTGTGCATACTACAAGAGGGGAGGGATGCTCAACAGCACCAAGCTTCCTGGACAGGCAGCATGAGCTCCCCTTCGACAGCCAGAGGCAAGAGATTTGTGAGACAGATCCATGCTGGGAATGGGGCTACACCACTCCAGAGCTTCCCAGCTGCCTTTGTAGCATGGAGGCAGCTGGCAGACAGAGCCAGCTTTCTGCAGCTCTGGGAGCCGAACCTCTGAGACACAAAGCATGGCATCTCAGAGGAATGAACCCCTCAGTGAGCGGCAGGTCTGCCCACACTGGATCCTGCCAGAGGAGGCAGGAGGGGCTGCACACTGTGCCACAGGCAGGAAAAACCCTGCCTGGCTGTCCCACCTTCTCTGTCCCTTTGCTTCAATGCGTGCCACCCTCCAGCATGAGAAGGGCTCCTGTCTTGCAGACAGGAGCAGGAGGGAGACAGTGGGGCTGCAGATGACAAAAATCCCAGCTGTGGGGTTTGAAGGTCTCTCTTCCCCATCCGAAAAGGCAACACACAGAGGAGCACATTGCCCTGATTCCCAGAGCTGGGTAGGGCCTTGTGAAGCAGGGTCCTTCCAGGAAACATTCACCCAGGACTAGTTGCAGGTTGTCATCTGCTTTGTACCTGTCTACAGGGAGCAAAAAGAAATCAAAGGCATCTACAACCACCCTCTGAAGGGTAAGATCGAGGCAAACAGCAGACCCCAAGGGTTATGAAATGAACAGTGTAATAACTAAGCAGATGGACAGTAGGTTCAAACCAGCAAGATCTGACTGGGAATCACCTGAAACGCTGAGGCAGCTCAGGCAGGGTGCTCAGCCTCATCCCATCCCACTCAGCACTAGCTTCACAGAGGGCTCCCCCAAAACTGATCTCTGCCCATACTGACTCAGCCTCCCTGCACATGGTAATTTAAGCCATCTGCCCAGAGCCAACCCCCCCTCCTTTTCCCTGGCTACAGATGTCCAGGCCTTGGATGGATGGATTGAAAGGTGGATCTAATTCCCCTGCAGCGCTTCTGATGAGGCACAGCTCCATTGCCTTGTAGGGAGAGCTCCCAAATTAATTACTGCAATTACCCCGGCTGCAGGAGAAACTGCAGGTTCTCCCCTCACTGGTGACAAAGGCTTCCCTAAAAAACAATCCCCCAAACGCCTACCACCCCAAGCTGTAATGCAATCATCCAGGAAGAGCAGAGCCCCCAACACCACCCTCGAATCGATGAGCTGTGATGAGAGAAACACGCAGTCATGGCCCAGGGGAGAAGGGAGCCAGCCACCTTTCCAGGCAGCAACAGGCAAAGCTGCACAGAGGACATGGAAATGCCAGTGACCCCGTCCTGGTAGGAAATAAAAATGCTGGGCAGGGATGTGGGACAGGGTCAGCATCACTCGGTTCTCCTGCCTGACTGCTGCTTTCCCTCTCTTGTGTTGCAGGCAGCTGGCCTCTAAAAATACCCACTGTTGCCACGCCGTCCTGCCTGCTAGGGCCAGGAAACAGCTCTGAGCAGCTTTCAGTTCCATTCTTCATCTGTGCCGCTGTGCTTCCCTCACCAGGACCTGTCCCAGCCCTTTTTCTGTGCCTGCCAGGTGACAGTCTCCTCTCAGGAACCATGGCTATAACTCGACAGACTCAACCAGCCAAGGGTGCTAACTAGGAAAATAAAGCCCTGGGAAATTTCTGCTAGGGCAGAAAGGTAAATATTTCCACAGCATCTCTCTGCTCCTCTACAAAGTGCCACAAGACCACTGCACAAGACACATAGCCTTGCTTCATGCCACTGATGAGGGGCCCACAGCTGCACAAGTGTGCACAAGCACAGAGAGTTATGAATTTTCCAAGCTAATTCAGCCCACAACAGCAGGGCCAACCTGCTGCCAATGCTGGCCAGCTCAGGACTATAGGGAAGGAGGGGAGAGAAGAGTCAGCTCCACCTCAGAGGAGCACTGCAGCCTCTCCAATAGCAAGGCACCATCCCCACTGGCAAAATCCATGGAACACCTCTAGCTGCCCACAGACCCGCTGTGGGGGCCTGGGGAAGGGCACCAGTGCTGAGTGATGCCTCTGTCCCAGCTCAGATGGTGCACATGGCACAAACCTGGCACTATAGAGGCACTGGGACCACAGCAGGGAGCCCCAACGGATCAAGCCCTGTGTCAGCAGCACAGAGATCAGCCACAAGGGTCTGCCTCCTGGCTCCCTAGTTCCTCCTTCCACCCTCCTCACACCCCAGGCTGTGTGGGACCCACAGCAGGCTGGAAAGCTAAACCATGACACGAGAGAAGCAGCCCCTGTCCCCCACCACAGGCACTCCCCCCGCCCCTGCCTGCAGCCTGGCAGGGCAGGAAACCCACCAGCAGCCAGGCTCTGCCCACGGGAAATGCTGTGCAACAGCATGAGAAGAGGCCCCAGGCAGCAGAGCTTCCTGCAGCTGCACCTCCAACAGCGCCCCACCAAAAAGCACCCAGCAAAAGCCTTTGGCAGAGCAGTGCCTGCAAGGGACAGCAGGAGCATCCCTGGGGGTACCCAAGCCTCCAGAGGGTTTACCCACATTTAAAACCTGCCTGGTGGGACTGGTGCAGGAGAGACATTTAAGGTCCAGCTTTAACCACTCTTGCTCTGACATAAAAAATGGGTCTGTCTCTACAGAGAGAGGCTTGTTATACCCCAACACACAGCCACGCCAGAGCAGGTGGGTAAAATGCTCTGCACCAGGGCCTGCTGCTTTCCAGCATCACTTGGCTGCTCAGGTGTATCATCCCTGAGCCCTTATGATTTCAGTCAAGAGAACCAGAAGAAAGCCAAGTCACATTTATTCAAAACCAAGCACAAGGCACACCTGGAGCTTTGGTGTACCAGCAGCAGATACAACGAGATCCACCTCGTGGTTGCCCACCAGCTGCTTGGGATGCCATGGGACTGGTCTCTGCAAAGGGAATTCATCCAGAGAGCTCTTTGCTGCCTGTCTGATCTGTCACACAGGAGATTACATTGGAGGGGAAAAAAAAAGCTTTTTTTTTTTTTTCCCCTCCCCTCCTCCAAAGTGGGTTTTTCTCTCTCCCTGCGCTTCTCTTGAAATTAATTTTCAGCATTTAGCAGCATTTTCCCATGACTCTCCACGGCCGCCTTGGCCAGGCGCCAGCCTTATACTGCTCCTCCACCAAAGATGTCTGTATCTGATTGATCCTCCGGCCAGCAAACGAGAGAGAGGGAAAGAGAGAGAGGAGAGGAACCCTAATAGCACATTAATAAATAAGAGAATCCTTTACGGTTATTCCAGTCATCGGAACAAACATCTCAGCAAAACAAACCAGCATGGGATAAACTTACGTCACGGGCTGGGAAATGGGTCAGCCCAGGAGCACAAGAGCATCATTCCCAGCATCTCTGGGATATACGTAAGCGGAAGGGGGAGAGGGCACCCAGCTACCCCACGCTGATCTATGCACAGGTTTAGAGAGGAGAGTGCCCAGCCAAGCCAGTTAATGTGCACAGCAATTAGTGCCTCTCTCCTGGGCAAGGCAGCTGAGAGCTCAGAGGGCACCAGAGAGACAAGGCAGTGCAGAGACAGCCAGTGCTCGCTCTGGCTGCGGAGACTGAGGATGACCACGGCCACCGCCGGCTCCTCACGCACAGCGCTGACATTGGCACACTCCAACTTCATCTCGGGGTCTGGTGTGCCTTAGAGCTGCCTTCGAGTCTTCTGGTGTTCAGCACTTCACCCTTCCAAGGCAGCTGCTGCCTCTTCCCCCTGTCCCGGGTGTATGCTGCCTTGGCAGCTGGCTCAGAGAAGGCAGAAGAACTCCAGACCTGGAGAGCCCAACAGCTGAATATCATCTGCATGGGAAGTCATCAGGATCATTCCTGCACCCAATTCCCAAGTGATCTGCAGGCCTGGTGATGATGGAGGCACTCAATTCGGTTGCCAGACAGCCACCAGCACCAAACCCACAAAAAGATGGTTTGAGGACAGGTATCTTTGGAAATTTCCACTAGCAAAAATAGTTCCTGCAGACCCTGGGGTACCCTTCCCCTGACCTAGCTCCTGGAAGTGGGTAGGGAAGCATACATGTTGTCTGCATGTTGAAAAATTCACAGAATCATAGAATAGCCCAAATTGGAAGGGACCCACAAGGATCATCGAGTCCAACTCCTGGCCCTGCACAGGACAACCCCAAGAACTACATCACATGCCTGAGAGTGTTGTCCAAACCTTTCCTGAACCCTGCCAGGCTCTATGCCATGACCACTGCCCTGGGGAGCCTGTTCCAGTGCCTGACCACCTTCTGGGTGAAGAACCTTTCCCTAATATCCAACCTAACCCTCCTCTGGCACAGCTCCAGCTGTTCCCTCGGGTCCTGTCGCTGGTCACAGAGAGCAGAGAAGCCGCAGCCCGCGGTGAGCTCCGCCCTCAGTCTCTTCTCCAGGCTGAGCAGACCAAGTTCCCTCAGCCTCCCCTCCAGACCCTTCACCATCCTCATGGGCCTTCTTTGGACACTCTCTAATAGCTTAATGTGTTTCTTATACTGTGATGCCCAAAGCTGCACACAGGACTCAAGCTGAAGCTGCACCAGTGCAGAGCAGAGCAGGACAATCGCCTCCCTTGACCGGCTGGCGACGCTGTGCCTGATGCACCCCAGGACACAGTTGGCCCTTTTGGCTGCCAGGGCACACTGGTGACAAGATGGTGTCAGGAAAGTCAGGGCTGAGAGGGAACTCCCTCCAGCAGCTTCCAGGCACCAGCAAGAAAAGGCTCATGACTTGAAGCCATCAGGGTACAGCAAGGGTTCACCACAGAGGCCTTTCCCCAGCTCATCCTCCAAACAACTCCTATTTCCTATCCCATACTCTAGACTTGGATGGAAGAGCGTTTCCAGCTTCTTTTGCTCTCTAATTCTGCCTGAAGAAGGCCCCAGCCCAGCACCCTGGCTGCTATCTCTGCACCAAAAGCCTTTCCATCTCCCCCAGGCTGGGCCCTCCTGCTCCAGGAAAGCGCTGCCGAGAACGCAGCAGCTCATTTGGCAAAGAAGACCTCCTGATATTGGTGCCACCAGCATCCAGGGCAAACAGCCTGCTTTGTCGGTGCACAGAAGGCCTGTGACATTCCTGGTGACACTGTACAGAAGGATGAGCTAGGCATTTCCTTGGGCTAGCCAGCAGACAAGAAGATATGGATTTATTAGAGCTTCAAACACTCAAGGGCTTTCGGTGATGAGTGGGATTTCCAGATAAACTTTAAGCTACTTACAGCCTCTGCAAACTCCCTGAGATCCTCTGATGAAGATGAGTAACACGAGTGATACTAAGAGAACCACACAAAGCTGGAGACATGCAGCATTAAACCACACATCTCCCTCTTCTGCCTTCTTCCCACTAGCCTTGGCTTTACCGAGTCTAGTGCTTACAAAGCTAAGAGACAGGGTCAAGTGCTACAAGCAAACTCCAAAGTTGCACAAGATCTTTTGTAATCTTCCACTCACAGAGGCCAGGAAGTGGATCTCAGGAACCCTGGGCAGACAGGGAAATTCCAGAGCAGTTTCAGGTGGTGCTGGAACAGTGACACTGCTGGTGGGTATGGTGGACACGCCTGGGAAAATCCCCTCCAGGAAACAGCATTCACTTACCCAGGGAGGTGCTGTCCACTCAGAGGGAGGGACAAGCTCCATCACAAAGGTCAGAGTCCTCTGCCCACCGCATTTGGAAGACACATGTAGGCTTTGCTGTTCATTAGAGTAGCAGTTCTCCTCCCCTGGTCCTGGGGAGGGCTAGAGGCCATCAGTATCTAACTGCTCCTGCCATCCAAGCAGCCACAGTAGTGTCCAGAGGGATTCAGCAATGGGCTCCTCTCAGCCTCTGCATAGGCTTCCCAGGACAGTCCTCCTCTCCCCCCCACAAGGCACATCTAGCTCTTCTGCAGGCCTTCAACTGCAGAGAGGGGAAGGAGTGACACTAGCCAGGGAAAAGACCTCAGCCTGCCCCACTTCACTTCTTGGGGTCCCTGCTGAGGGGCCAGAGGAGCCATGAAGCAGCCGGAGAGGCACAAAAACCCAGATAAAGGGGATGTTGAGGCGCCCAGCCTATCCGTGTCCTCTGTTATCGCAGGCACACTGCTACAACCACAGCACCTTATCAGGGCTGTTAAGCCAGGGCTCCTCGCTGTCCCACTGAGGTCCCCACAGAGTCCATGCTGCACTTTGAGGCTCCCAGCTCATCCCCTAAACCCAAATGCTCCTGGAAGAACAAGCCCACGAATGCGACCTTCCCCACACGCAGAGATCGGCACCATCCAGGTATCCAGAAAGGGGCTGGCAGGGCAAGAAGCCACTCTCCAGCCCTGTTAGCCACAGAGTTTGGGGGGCTCCTCTCCTTGGTAGTACAGCAACTCAGGCAGATCCCCAGGATCCCCAGGCATGCATCCTGCTGAGTGGGTTTGGTGCGTCGGCGCGTCCCCTCATCCCCACCCTCGAGTCATCCTTCCAAAGGAGCAGGGACAGTCACGCGCAGCAATGTCAAAGCTCCTCTCCATTTACCAGAGCGCTGCTGCTTCAGCACTTTCCAGAGGCTAATGGAGTGGCTCGGAGCTGCGAGAGGAGCAGGTCGATGGGGAGGCAGGGGGGAAGGAGTGAGTGGCTCCTGACTGCCCTGCTGTAGGTCAACCAGCTGCAACGGGAGATTAGCAGGAATTTTAGAGGTCTGGAGGTGGCTTACTGCCCCCTTCCCCTCAGTCTTCAAACCCTCCATTAACTTCTCACACTAAGAGGGAGAGTGCAAAAGTTTAACATGCTCCGACAAGTTTTCAGGAGGGTTTTTAAGCATCCTCTGCTCATTCTGCTATTAATTAGGCAACAAGGAAGAACCTTCGAGGGAGAGGCTTCGGCACGGACTGAGCGGCTCTCACTGCTGCCTGCGCACGCTCCGGCACAGCTCAACTGCTCTCAGAGGGCCCCAAAAGAGGCACCAGAGAAATCTGGTTCTTGCAGCACTTCCCACAGCCCACACTGCAACCTTTCAAGGGCACCAGGTTTAACTTAGCAGCACCGCACTAACTCGCTCGAGTGGCTGAGAACAGCTTACTCCACTTTGCAGCTGGTTTATTTTTATGAACAAGATTTCTGCCCCTCAGCACTGCAGTTTGAGAACTACCATTTAATGTAGCTGACACTCTCTGACCGACCCCCGTGAGCTGTAACGAGGCTCCAGCACCGGGTGCAGCAGAAAGACCCGTGGCCCTTATTCCCACAGAAGCTTGTGGAATACCTGGAAGGATGCTGTGCCTTGGTTTCTCTCTGTGTTTAAAAACCAGAGCAGCAGCACAGTCTGTGCAAGGTCACGGAGCAAGAAAGTTTGCAGAAGCTCTTGGTCTCAACTCCAGCACCACATGCCAGTCCCTCTGTCTGCCAGGGAGGACAGCAAGCATCCGGCTTATCTGGATCAATAGGAATTGTGCCTGGAGTGTTCTGCCACTGAAAATGCAATGCAAGACATGCAGCTTCAACCTAATGGAGAAGAGCAGCCCCTGGAGACTGGGCAAAAGGGAAAAATCCCAAAATGGAAGGAGAAAAATGGGCCCCACAAGCTTCATTTTGCACTTTGTTCTCGTCCACGGGTTCAGTTTCAGGTCCTCCTGAAAATGAGGCATTGTCCCAAGGCATATTATGAAATTCCCAGACCACGTCATGCAAGGAGAACACTTACAGCGTTTGTGAGGGGGACGGGTGGGAGAGAAATCCCAGACTATTCCAGGAAAGGCAAGGAGACATCCCTGAAATGACTTCCCCTCTAGCCAGGAGGGGAAGAGAGGACCTCCCACCTCGCTCCCTGCACCCAGACAAAACTAGGTCAGTGACACAGCCCTGCTTGCAGCCAGAGCTCCTCTCCAGACACCAGGACACACGGAAGGGTCCAGCCAGGAGGGCGAAGGGGGGTAACCTTTCCCCCTCCCACAGCCTGACACGTTTCCTGTGAGACAGCCCAGCCGGCCCCCCAGCCCTGTTAAAGAGGCAGGCAGTTCCTCCTCTGCTTCCTCCTCGGCAACCACATCAGTGCCAGCTGGCTTGAATGAGAAAACACGCTTTGGCCTCTCCCTGGCCCTTTATCAGACGAAACAAAGGAAAAAAAATCCCCACACCTCGCTTTCAGAGGCTTCCTCTGCCTCTTTACCAGTTTCTAAGGCACAGGAACTGCTATACTGGACTGGCACCCCCCGAACACCATCGGAAAGAGGCACGAGGAGCTCAGCCTGGTCTTCAAAACCAAGGGCTTGAGCTACAGCACCTGCAGACCACCTTCCCGCAAGTCGATGGGGGAGGTGGGGTGTGTCACATCCACTGCTTCATGTCCCCGAGCCAAAACATCTCCCTTCTAGAAAGCCTCCTCCCTCCACAGCCCCTTCCTCCCTTGACCTTGACAGAGATGCCAGCCCCGGCACGCACCCACCCGCCCGCACCAGGCAGGGGATGGGGATGGGGATTGGCACAACGGGGCTTGACCCGCCGGCCAAGATGGGGGCAGCTCCCCCTTGCCGGAGGAACCGAGCCCACCGCCGTCCTCGGGTAGCCGGGGAGGGAAGGGAAGCCAGGGGAAGGCTCCGGGGAGCCGGCACTCACCGCTGTGCGAGCTGAACCACCGCGGTGCGATGTGGAGGGGCAGCGCGTCGGCCAGCGAGGCCCTGGCGCCCAGGTACAGCATCCCGTCTCTATGGTGACCGCCTCCCGTCTCCTGGAAACCGTTGCCATGGGCGTACGTGGAGTCGGAGCCCGGACCGCCGCCGCCGCCGCCCGGGGCCCGCTCGGCCTCCCCCGCCGCCCGCGCCGCCGCCGCGTACAGCCCGAAGGGGACGGCGCCGGCCGCCGCCGGGTCCATGCCCATCCCGGCCACCGAGCTGACGGAGCGGCTGCGCAGCCCCATCGCGCCGCCGCCGCCGCCCGCCCGGTAATGGCCGAAGGGGGGCGGCCCCCCCCCTCCTCCCGGCGGCGGCACGGCGCTGTCATCCGTCGACACCCCCGGGAAGGGGCCCCGCGAGCGGGTCGCCGTGCTCTGCTTGCCCCCCATGTGGGCGCCGCCGGGCCGGAGGGAGCCGAGCGACAGCCCCCCGCGGGGAACGGGGCCGCGCCGCCCCCGCTGGGAGGGCGAGAGGGGGGCGGAAGGAAGCGGGGGGGCGCGGGGAGCTACGGGCGAAAACCCATCCCCGCCCCAGGCATCCTCCCCCCGCCGGGCCCGCAGGGGCGAGGGCGCCCCGAGTCCGCCGCCGCCGCCGCCGTCACCCCCGGCGGAGGCCGCCGAGGGCTCCGGGGCCGCGGAGCGGGGAGGGGGGGGGGGGGGGGGGGGGGGGGGGGGGGGGTGGCCGCCGGCCGGGTCGCTCCGCCCGCCTCGCTGGTGCCCCGGGGCGCGGCCGG